>NW_005843062.1:159262-199431 GCF_000455745.1 Alligator sinensis
AGGTGGTGCTGCAGAAAAAAGGGCTCTACCTATTTGCTGTTGATCTCCCCTGATGAGCTTGTAGGCAGCCACCGGGTCCCCCCTCAGCCTCCTCTTGCTGAGGCTGAACAGGTTCAGGTCCCTCAGTCTCTCCTTGTAGGGCCTGTCCTGCTGCCCTCTCACCAAGCATGTGGCCCTCCTCTGAACCCTCTCCAGCCTGGTCACATTCCTTTTGAAGTGTGGCACCCAGTATTGGACGCAGTACTCCAACTGTGGCCTGACCAAAGTTGCAAAGAGTGGGAGTATCACCACTCTGGACCAGCTTCAGATGCATCTTTGGGTGCATAACAAGGTATGGCTGGCCTTGCTGGCTGCAGTCTGGCATTGGCGACTCATGTTCATTTTGGAGTCAATAATGACTCCAAGTTCCCTTTCCACTTCTGTGTTTTCAAGAAGGGAACTCCTCAGCCTGTATGTATGCTGTGAATTCCTTCTCCCAAGGTGCAGCACCCTGCATTTGTTTACATTGCACCCCATCCTAGTCTCATCTGCCCACTTTTGTAGTCTGTCTAAATCTAGTTGCAGCCTCTCTCTCCCTTCAAGTGTGTCCACCTTGCCCCACATCTTAGTGTCATCAGCAAACTTGGACAGCATGCTTTCCACCCCCTCGTCCAAGTCACTGATGAAGATGTTAAACAATGCGGGCCCAACGACCAAGCCCTGGGGTACCCCACTGCTCACATCTCACCAGGTTGAATACAACCCGTCCACCCCTACTCTCTGGGTGCGCCCCATCAGCCAATTTTTTACCCATCCAACTGTGTAGGCATCAATGTCACAGTCACTTAATTTATTAATGAGGATGGGGTGAGAGACAGTGTCAAAGGCCTTCTTAAAGTCTAGAAAGACTGTCCACAGCAACACCATCATCCAAAGATTTAGTTACTTGGTCATAAAAGGCAATCAGGTTGGTCAGGCAGGACTTGCCTTTGATGAACCCATGCTGATTGCCCCTGAGCATGTTCTCCCCTGGTGGCCCCCCACAGATGTGCTCCTTGATGATTCTCTCCAAGAGCTTCCCGAGCACTGAGGTGAAGCTTACAGGCCTATAGTTACTTGGGTCCTCTTTCCTCCCTTTCTTGAAAATTGGGACCACATTAGCCAGTTTCCAGTCCCCCGGCACCTGGCCAGATGACCACAAGTGCTCATACAGCCAGGCCAAGGGCTCCACAATGACCCCTGCCAGCTGTCTCAACACCCTTGGAGATTTACAAATGTCTAGCCCTTCCAGAAGATCCCTTACTACATCTTCACTGACTGAAGGCCTGACAGTCGTTCACAAGAGCACCTTAGGTTAAGTGAGTTAGTGGGAACTGTCACAGTACTTTCATTTCATAGATACTAGAAGGCCATTCCTGTAGCACATCACTCTTGCTCTCATTGATAGTGTCTGGAAAGGACAAGAAATGTTCTTCAAGGCTCTTCTAAAAATGAAAAAAAAAGTATGTCATGAGGGTGGAAATAAAATGCATACAGGGTAAAAGAAAGAAAAGGGACAGCTTTCAGCAGCTAAAATATTTCACAAAGGTATCAAAATCTTTAGCATTTAGACAGAAATAAATACTTGATAGTGGGTCCCAATATCATACTCCATGCAATGCTCCCAACAACATTTTTAAATGGAATAATAAATCACTCATTATGGTCTTCCTGCATTTAGACCATTGTGCTAGCTACTGCACAGTAGCACCAATTACTGAGTGTTGATTTAGTATTTGGTTATCCAAGTACAGTAGACTTTCTGGTAACTGGCACCTTACAATCCAGCATGCTCTGTTAACCGGCATGCTGGCTTGTAAGGAAAAGTGAACCAGAAGTGCCCACCATGGCACTTCCAGTTTCTCTGAGCCCCCATGGCCCAGGGCAAAGCAGCCTGTGCTGCTGAGCCCCCACAGCCCGGGGGCATAAAAGGCTATGCGGGGCCCACTTCCCTGTCCCGTGGGGCCCATGGGGCCCATGGGAGGGGCAGCGATGCTGCAAGAGGGGCAGAGAAACACCCCAGACACGGTGGGAGAAGCGGCAGCCTAGTCTACTCAATTCACCGGCATATTTTGTATCCAGCATCCCCCACTCCCGGGGGATGCTGGATAACAGAGCTTTTACTGTACTAAAACTAATGTGCAGTAACTATGGTGCATTAATGAATATGTAGTCACACCCAGAATCTTGGTATCTTAGTAATGTAGGAGAATATCACAAATGCAGTGGTTGAGAAGATATTGAAGTAGAAACCAACTATCAATCACTCTTTTTTGTGGCCTTTTCAAAAGCAGTTGGGTACACATTTGTATCTCAATCCCTGTTTTGAAAAGCCGTAACTAATAGGCCTGTGTGAATAGGGAATTATTTGATTTGGGTTTGGATTCGGCCAATATGGACACCAGCAATTTGATTCAGAACTCCAAATCAGTTTCCCACTTCGATTCAGCTGAACTGGCTCCAAAGCTTCAGAGCCAATTCGGAGATTTGGTTATAGGGTATAATGAGGAATCAATGAAATATCTATAATTTTGTTGTTTTTTGTCTGATTTAAATGAAACCTGCAGGGGTGGTAGTCTCTGCAGAGAGCATGAATTGTGCCAAGTTTCAAGGGGATAGGTGCAGGGAGAGTCTGGATTCTGGGGCTCTGAACCTCTAGCTTGTGATGTGGGTGCTTGTGCAACTGTGTCTGTCTTGGGGCACAGCGTGATGAAATCTACTGCAGGCTTGGGTGTTAGGCCTTGTCAGGCCATAAAGACTGCCAGATGTGTGTGTGTGTGTGTCTTAGGGTGCAGGGGCGGGTGAAAAGAACTACCGCAGGCCTGGCTGCTGTCGGCTACCAGGCCATGAAGCCTGCCAGCTGACAAAGAGATGGGTGCGGGGGGAATCTGGCTTCTGGGGCCCTGCACCTCTAGCTTCTAACAGGCAAAACTCATGGTATGTGTGTGTTAAGGTGCACCCTTCCTGGTGCTGGGGCCTCTGTACAACTCGGCAGTGTGCCCCAGTGAGGTCTGCTCCTCCCCTGCAGCCTCAGGCCCAGTCCACCACTTTACATGACAACAGGTAAAATAACTTAGTGACTGACTGAGGTAGCACCAGCAGCATCTCAGGTAGCCAAACTGTCAGAGACCCCTTCTTTCCTCTCAGGTAGGAGCTACTTCTTCTCTTGCATGTCTGTTAATGTGTGCTAAAACTGTACAATTCTATGTGTGTGTTTGTGTGTGTTTGTGTGTGTACACTTGTGTTCAGGTGCACTCTTCCTGGTGCTGGGGCCTCTGCACAACACAGCAGTGTGCCCCAGTGAGGCCTCCTCCTCCCCTACAACTTCAGGCCTGGTCCACCACTTTACATGAGAACAGGTAAAATAGCTGGCTCAACACCAGTAGCATCATGATCAAAGGTACCCAAATGGAACTGTCACAGTGCTTTTTTTTTTTTATATAAAATAACTGACAGCAAGAAGTAAAGATCTTGTGTTGGACACATGATGTTACTCATGGTGTGTGATGCCTTATCTTGTGTTTGTATGTATATATGTTTATTATGAAAAAAGGAGTACTTAAAACAATATATCTTAGAAAGCTTTAGGGTTGCAAAACCCTTTGTCAGGCTGAGGAAGTGCCTGCAGTTGGTCTAGTAAAGAAGCCATAGGATGGTCTGGCATGCAATGCAGGCAAGAAAGCCAGTCAGTGAAAATGGAAATGGAGGTGTCAGGTGGTGAGATACAGGCTGGGGGGGGTGGAAGTAAAGGGGGATGTAGCAGCACAAGGTAAAAGTGCAGAGGTACCTGGGGAATGAGATGGCCAGCAGGTTGCAGTGTGCCAGAATTCCACTGTCTAATCTATATTGACTCCATGAGTTTCTGTACCTACCTATAAGGCTGATGAATTGCAGTTCATAGGCCCAGCTTCATTGTCAGTGACCATGAATCAGTGGGTGAGCTCAGTCTGCCCAATGAGCCACCCCTGCACCATGCAGTTCATGGCCCCCATGATCTCACTTGCTGTGTGGGACTCATCCAGAACCTCAGCTTGCAGTAGAGCCCACTGACAGCCTGACTGAGTTCACCAGTGCCCTGTGTGGGAGAGGTAGGTGTGATCGCCATCCCGGCTGCTCCAGACATCACAGGTGAAGTGCAAGGCTACCTGAGGCCATGCCTTGCGCAGCTCCTCCTTCAAGTACTCCCTACATGCCTCATACAAGGAGGGCACCATTGTCCTGCTAAAGGTGGTGCATGCAGGCACTTTGTAAGATGGGGTCACAAGTGCTATGAGCTGCCTGAATCCTGACTGCTCAACTAGGGAGAAGGGCTGGCTATCCAGAACAAGCATCCCCCCCAATACTTTGGGTGATCTCACCCGCCTTGGGAACACCACCCCCACCCCCACCCTCCCCTGTTCCTGTCCACCTTTCCCCCACTGGTCCACGGTGGCCTGCTTCTGCTTTGGGAGGAAGGGGGCTTTGGAGAGACTGGGTGACTTCCCATTCAGCATGCTTACACTGGTGCGAGGCTGAGCAGCAAGAAGGGCAAGGGGGTGCTGCCGCCTCAGATGCAGCAGCATCCCCATGGTAGAAAAGAGTTTCCATTCCTTGACACGGCTGATGTGCGTTTGGCAATGCTAGCAGATGGCAAATGTAGGATCATCTGCCAGCTCAAAATGCTCCCACACTATGCTACTCCCCCGCTTCTGGGTTGAGGGTGAGGATCCTGCCTTATCACACTCCTCAGCAGGCTGAGGCTCAACAGTAGGAGGAGCTGCTTCAGCTGATCCAGTTGCCTTCACAACCTCAACCTCCTCCAAGATGCTGCTTTCTGGAGGATACCTGGGTCTAGGGTAAATTTGAGGGGTGTGGAGCACAAACTCTGATTCCCCCTCAGTCCCCAGAATTGATTGAGCCAACACGCTCAGCATCCCTGGTTCCAGCTCCTCCTCTGGCAGTGAGAGGCTCACATTGAGAGATGACACTGGAGTGGAGGAGACAGTGATTCCACTGCTGGTGCCTACTTCTGGACTGAGAGGAGGTGGTGCAGGTGCAGGGATGTCAGGTGCAGACACTGCTCCCACCTCCTTGCTTCCACTGGCAGCACAAGTGTCATGGCTGCTTGGGAAGAGATTGTGTCTGTTTCAGGGTGGTGGGGGGACTTGCAGCTGTAGCTCTCCCCCTTCCCCCTCTCCCTCCACTGCCAAAAGACCTGGCACCTGTCTTTCCAACATGCTTAATATTAATCTTTCCTTTGCTACAAAAGGTGTGTGTTTTTGTGTCACTCCTTTTGTGTAGTGTGTTTTATTCCCTCTGTGTTCTGTGCATGCACTGGACTCTTCTTTGATTGTTTGCTTCAGTAATAAGAAGTGCTAAGAGCTATGTAAAAAATGTGTGCTGTCTGTCTTCTTCTCCTATGAATATCTGATTGTTCTTCTTCTATGTATGTATATTATAAGTGTGTGTGTGCAATCTGTGTGTCTCCGTGCACAGTGATGGATCATGCTGGCAGGGAAAACACAGCTTTCTTTTTTCAAAGTTTGCAAAAAAAAAAAAAAAAGAGAGCAAATATAAATTAATTGAATAGTAGTAAGAGATGCTAAGCTAAGCTATATCCTACCCAATCCTTTCTAACAACAAAAAGGAGCAGGCAAGTTCAACTGCTGACTAAAGCAAGCCAGGCAGAGCTGCTTGCCACAGTACCTTTCTCACGCTGTTCCCCAGACAGAAGCAGATTACAAAAGGAACAGCACACCTTCAAACAGAGGCTTTTATGCTGTTTCTAGGTCCCTCCCTTGAGACACTGGAATTGGAAAGGCAGCCAGAGAGAAATTCTGCTCACTGGCCACCTAGACATGTCAGTCGTTTCCCTCCCTGCTTCCCCTCCCTCCATTACTCCGCCTCCCTCTTCTAAGTTTCTGTTTCCCTCCAAAGCTCCAAATCACTGAATCTTTTCTGAATCTTTTCCAAATCAATTTGGAAGCTGCTAATCGATTTGGAAAGCCTAAAACACCTAGCACTTTGAATCATCCAAATCTTTTCTGAATCTGAAGCACAGTCCGAAGCCTCGCATAGTCCTAATAACTAATATGCCTCAGCAGTTATCACCACTCTATAGATGATAGTATAACATTCCTAGTATTTGTTTGAATTCTTGCTGTGTTTGATGATTTTATTATAGGAGACAGTGACTGAAATATGAAAGAACAGCAACAAACATCTAGACTGATGATTCATTTGGCATATAGCATATGTGTTACTCAGTAATATAGAAAAGCATTCTAACATCCTTCCCCCTGCGTGGTAACTCAGACCAAAATATATGACATAAAGCGTTTATTCTTATTATCCCATCTAAGACTGAGAGAGGCTGGCTTAGGTTCTATTGTGATTACTGTAGCATAGATAAAATGTCTTCTCAATTTGTGGCATGTGGTTGGAACTTTTAAATAATTAAGTTGAATCTAGTTTAGAATATTTCAATATTAATTGAATGATTTGATCTGTCTTCTAGAAAGTAGCTGCTTGACTCCATTTTGTAGTGCTCCTGGCTTGACACAAGTGAATGAACTTTGTATGCCCTGGACATGAGAGAGGTATGGGTGAAGGGGTGAGTGACAAGTGAATGGGAGTTTTTTGCATGAGAACAAGGAGAAAGGATGTAACTATTTATGTAAGCAACAAGGCACCAGATGTATAAATTACCAGCCAGTAACTAACTAACAAATGGCTGAATAATCCCTTTGAAGCCTGGGGGCACAAAGAAGATAACAGGAAGGAATGCTGCCATGTGGGCAACAAGAACACTTCAAGGATGAGACCCATTTTTACGACCAGGATGACCTCAAGTTGAGATAAGAAGATGGATGCAAAAAACTGTTAAAATATGGACTAAGCATGGAAAAACCCCAAAATGCTTAATAAAGACTGGCATACCCTATAAAAGAGAAACCCAAATGATACCAGGTGGGGGAACGTTCTGTCTTCCTTTCTGGATCACAGACACATCTGTTTTCAACCCGCTCCAGCTGCTGTCTTTCATCACCACCACCACCACCATCATCATCTCAGCTACTCAATGACCACAGGGTTGGCTACCCTGTGCTAACATTAAGCAACTATTACTGGTAACTATATCTGGTGTCTGTTTGTATGCATGGAATGGTTGCTTTGTGTGTGGTTATATTTATTCATGATGATGTGTATGATAATCACTGTGTGTTTATATGAATGGTGTGCTAGAACCTTTGTCTAATTCATGCAATCAATAATCACGGCATTTTGCCTTATCCCCCTTTAAAGTCTTGCTTGTGATATGAGCAATTGACAATTTGTGTAACATTTATGGTGGAGAATTTGTGTGGGGGTGAATAAGGTTCTATATTACGGTTATTGATTTGTTTTATGTTATCTGTATAGTAAGTCTCATCTGTGTGTCTGTTTGGTTGTCTGTCTGAAGGTGTGCACACTGCCCAGTGGTAGTAGTGCTGGGTATAGTCGTCTTGGTTTAGACTGACCACTCTAGAGAAATAGAAGCTCATTTTGTTGGTTATGGGATGCCTGTGAAGGAGCCCACTGAGTTTGATTTGGACTCTGTCTTTGAACTTGGATTAATTTAGAGAGCGCGTTTGTGGGCTGTGAGTGATTAGAAGCCCATTTGTGGGTTGTGGATTGCCTGTGCAGTCTGGACTGCCTATAGAGGGGTCCATTGCTTTGGACTGAATTTTGTCTTGGGACTTGGTTATATTGGAAACTGTACCTTTGGCACGTCTTATGGACTAGTATACTGGATTTAAGAAATAATAGATGGCAACTAACATTAAGCAGTAAGAAAAATATGAGAGAAGAAAGTTAAGATGTTAAAAAAAAAAACACGGTAAAGGGTAAGGCAGACATGAAGGATGTCAAAAATCCATTGCCTATGTATCTGCAGGATGTGAATCTGTTAAAAAAAATAGTGCTGCAGCAGTTTGGGCATAGCCCTTGGACCGAGCAGGCAGTATGCCATGCCCACAACATTGCAGACTTAGAAGACACATTTTAAGAAATATACTCAGATATATGATATGTCACCTAACTCTACTGAGAAAGAAGCTGCTGCTATGTGGCTTTTATAGGAAGCCACTAAAAATCTTTTCCTCCATTTGGCTAAGTGCCACGAGGCACTCAAGTGGAGAGATACACAGCTCTCACAGACTGTGTGTGAATTCGATACTCTAAAAATTGCAGCAGGAAGCATGCAATCATAGTTGAAACCCCTTCATGATGCCTTAAGAAAAACTGCATTAGAAATTACAAGACTTGGGACAGCAACAGAGGAAAAGGTAAAATTAGAAGAGGTTCAATTCCTATAAGGATTGGTAAAGAAATTAATGTTAGAGAAAAGACAAGCACCAGCAAACCATGTTCAGTGCAAATCCGTGATTAAACATCTAAGACATAAGTTAGGATTTGTGAGCAGGCAGGTTCCTGCTGTCACTATTGGGGATATCCCAACAGACACCTTGATTTGGACCTAGAAATATTCAATGACAATTGGGACACAGATGCATGGGATAATTACCCAGCCATAGTGGCTGCCATAGAAAGGCATTCAACCACTGAAACTAGGGGACCTGCACTGGATGGGGAGGAAGAGGGGCCAATTACTGGTTCTCAACCTATTACTACTGTTATCCCCTTAATAGCCACCTATTTAAGGGCACTGGCTACAATATTAGGGTCCTTATCTAAACCCACTTTCAATAAATGGATAGTACAGGCAAGCCAGATGGCTATTAAGGAAAACCTGATGGTAGAGGAGATGCAGCGTGTAATGTCAGAATGTGTGAGTCCAGATCTTCAGGGTATCATCTGGAGATTCAGCAGAATGACCCAGATTCCCAATGTGTTGGTGTTGTTCGGATACCTGGGTGGTGCTATGGGATGCCGATACTTATTTGTTCAAGTGGCTACCATAATGCAAGAACCTGATGAAGATCTTGAAATGTTTTTGACCCACTGGGGACTCATGCAGACAATGGCAGGAATTGTAGTTCCTCAGGGCGGGGATGGAGTTTTAGACAATCTGCAGTTCCCAGCAGGGAACCTATGAGACTGTGTGGCAGCTATGCGGCCAATGTATGCAAACAGATTTGGTATCTGGGATGGTGGACATCCCAATACCTTGGGGGAACTAAGAGACAGACTCTAGCAAATAACACTACACACGGCTCCTCCTAACATAACCATCAAGAGGGAGAGAGCCCCTATAGTAACAGCAATAGATCAGGTAACCTATTCCAAAGAGAGCGGTGGAAAAGGAAAACGGGTGACAGGACAAGGAAGAGGTAGGGGCAGAGGGAGAGGTAGACCAGATGCAAGACCCTCGGTTGAAAGCCGCCGTGCTGTTTGGCTCATCCTTATGAACTATGGTGCTAACAGAGAAAAGTGGGACAGAACACCGATGTCAGATCTAATCATGAAAGCATTTGAACTATTGCAGGCTAGCTCTAAGCAGCGGGAGGGATGTAGTATAATGGGAGTGCAGATAAATCCCACGGCACCCTCATTCCCACCACCTCCTCCCCTTACACAATAGAGGGGCCCAGTGGATGAAGAATGGCCCGATTTATGTAGGACCCCAAAAGTGATAATTCATTGGCAAAATCAAATGGGACCCGGGGGGCAGGAAGGTGGGGAGGGAGACCATATATCTATGTCCGGCAGGGAGATAATGCTCCTACCTTAGCCCTAATAGATACAGGGGCTGCAGTATCATTAACACGAGTCACCCCGACAGAAGGAATTAAGGCAATGACTACTGTTTTGCGATCTTTCCAGGGAAAACAAAATACAAGGCAAAAATGGTTGTATGTTCCCTTGACTGTGCAAGGTTTTAAAACTATGGGGAACTTGATCCATACTACCGAGATGTTAGAAATAATGATTCTAGGACCATATTGGTTATTTGAGAACCAGATAATAAGTGACTTTCCCTGAAGTATATTATGGAGAGTGGAGTCACTTCCCCTCCAATCTTGGCAAAATGACACAAAAATGATTATCACAAAAAAGGCATGTGTGGTGGCAGCCTTTGCAGTGGAACAAGCCAAATAAATGGGGGAACGTGTCCCATCCCAAAAACAATATCACTACCCAAAAGAGGTGGACGTACAACTAAAAGAAATAATTTTGGATTTAGAGGCACAAGGGGTCATTAAAAAGACACTCCCCATTTAATTCTTCTGTATGGACAGTATTAAAGGCAGATGGATGCACTTGGAGGTAAATGGTGGATTACCAGAGAATCAATAAAGGTACTGTGCCCACGGTGCCGATTGTAGCCAATATGACAGAAGTAATACCTCCAAGTATTTATCTGTGATAGATTTAGCTAACTGTTTCTTTGCCATACCTCTCCATCCAGATTCACAAGATAGATTTGCATTTACGTCAAAAGACTAGCAGTATACCTTCTGTCAGGTGCCCCAGGGATTTCACAATGCTCCAGCCATCTGTCATCATCACGTAGTGAGTACATTAGACCAGATAGATCCACAGGATAGGTCTCAAGTGTGTTCATATGTTGATGACATTTTGATCTTTAGAACAACTGAGCAACAAGTTAAACAAATAACTGAAAGGGTGCTAGCCCTCATTCAGGAAACAGGTTTTAAAGCCAGTTTGGGCAAGGCTTAGTTAGTCCAAACGTCTGTAAATTGCTTGGGGATGGTAATTGGCAATGCAGAAAGATAAAGAGATCAACGAAAAGTTTGAGCACTAATAGATATGTCAGCCCCCACCGATGCTCATACCGTATGTGTTTTGCTAGGAAGATTCAACTTCCTTCGACCACACATCTATAAATACGCTGAAATAACACTTCCGCTATGGAAACTACTGAAAAAGAAAAATCAATGGGAATGGGGTTCTGAGCAAAAGGGGGCTTTATCACTCTTGAAGCAGAAAGCCTTGACTGCCCCAGCCCTCCGTTTCCCTGACAAAACTAAACCCTTCACTGTGCATTTGGCTGCCAATGATGTAGCGTTGGCAGCCACTCTACTGCAAAATAATGAAGAAAATTAATTAATACCTGTACATATGAATCTAGGAAATTGCAGAGGGCAGAATTAAATTTTGATCCATGCAAACGAGAATGCTTGGCAGCCATTTGGGCCATCCAAGCATTCAAGCCTCTCACCGGAACTGCCCCCATAACCATTCAGAGCACACATACACCCCTCAAGTACGTACTAATTGGGCAACTTGTAGGGGGAAAAGTTTTCAACACCCGTATGGCACAATGGGCCCTCACTTTGATAAATAGAGGGGTCACTGCTAAAACAGTTTCTAAACCAGACATGTTAACTCATGCACTAATTGAAAAGGGAGTTAGAAATTCATGCCCTGAGGTCACTTTTGAACAAAGAATCACCTGAATGGAAGCTCCTCTTCTAAAAGATTTAGATGTAAGGGGGCAAGAGAACCACATTTGGTTCACTGATGGGAGTTCCATGATGATCAAGGACAAGCAATATACCAAATATGTTCCCATCAATTTAGTGGAAGAAATCCTTCAAGGACACCTTAACCATGGCTCTGCACAGCACGCACAGCTACATGCTATCTATCAGGTCCTAAAACACTATGAAACTGTGCCTCAGGGCATCTATATTTATGCTGATAGTGTATGTAAAAGGGATACAATATTGGATGTATGATTGGAACCAAAACAACTGGAAAGGGGCAGACGGGAAAGACATAGCATACTTGAAGGAGTGGAAGTGAATCTATGAGTGAGTTGAAAAATATCCCAGCTGGCTAAAAATTAAACATGTAAAAGCTCACACAAAAGGTATGGACTTGGACGCGACCTGGAACTAACAAGCCGATAATATAGCTCGACAACATGAAACTGTAGATATTTCTGTTGTAACTAGGAGTCAGAAAAAACATGAATGTGATAACACTAATTCTAGTTATAATTCCACCAGAGTTCCAGGGAAAGTAGAGAAACAAGAATTAGTTAATGTTGCACATCAGTTTATTCATGAGGGTGTAGAAGGAACCCTCAAATGATTAAAACAAGTGGCTGATTGGGAAGGAATGAAAGATAATGTAAAAACTTGGATTTCTAACTGCATCCAATGTGCTATGAACAAAGCCCAACCACCAAACCAAGCATTTCTGATGTGCCAAAGATTACTAGGGCTTTGGCATCAGCTGCAAATAGACTTCATTGACAAACTCCCAAGGAGTAAAGAAGGATTTCAATATGTTTTAGTCATCAATGATTCATTTTCAGGGTGGGTAGAAGCTTTCCCAACTAAAAATAATAGTGCGCTCACAGCTGCCAACAAACACTTTAATGAAGTAGTATGTAGATTCGGCACCCCAGAAATAATTGATTCAGAGAACAGGGGATCCTTTGTAGGAGAGATCTTCACTATGATGCTGTGAGCGTTGGGGATAGCTCAGAAATTTAATACTTGTTATTGGCCAGAATCCTCAGGACAAGTGAAATGGATGAACCGCACTATCAAAGAAGCCCTAAGGAAAGTAGTCAATCAAACTAGCAAAGATTGGCCCAAGAGGCTGCCTCTAATCCTAGCGGCAATTCACAGCAGCGATAAATGGCAAACATGGATACAACCCTACCAAATATTATTCGGACATTCTATGAGATTAATGATAGAGCCTGATTATGATGGGCAAGCTACCGAGACACGCAAAGTAACTCAGCATTATTATTTTCAATGGCTAAAGCAACTGCAAGAAGATAAAACCACATTGTGCTATAAAGTAAATCAGGCTCTCGAGAAAATGAACCTAAAAGCACAATCAAAGGAAGTATCACAGCTCCCCCTATGGGAGACTGGGGATCAAGTAATGTACTTAAAATTGGGAAAAAATGTTTCATGCCCTCGAATGGTTGTTTTGTGTGTGGTTATTTTTATGCATGATGATGTGTATGATAATCATTGTGTGTTTGCACGAATGGTGTGTCAGAACCTCTATGTCTAATTCAAGTAATCAATAAATGTGGCATTTTGCCTTATCCCCCTTTATAAAGTCTCATTTGTGATTTAAGCAATTGGCAATTTGTGTAACAAGTTTTCTCAGTCACTGTGGCTTTGTCACCTGTTAAGAGACTTTTCTTCTCTTAAATGTTTGTGGTAAAAAGCTCCAATTTTTCTTTCTTATTTTTGCCACTCTGCTGATTTAATACCTTAAGTTGCCTTGAATTCAAAGGATCTATTTGTGGGGTTACTACTCACTGAGCATGTCTGCACCTGCATTTATGCTGGCTTAAATGTACTGTGGTGTAAGTGGGAATAGGCTGGTTTCTACACGTTCAGGCATTAAAATGCATTACCACTGTTAATGTTAATGCTAACTGTTTGACCCCGACTCCATGTGGCACCCAATGACTAGGGAGACCATTTACCCATGGATCCTGTTACTCAGCCACAACAGAGCAGGGAGCAAATACCAGCACATATTGCTCGCAACAGCTTTATTCAGAATGGAGACAGCTTCGGACAAGGGGCCTCACGCCATAAGAGACAGGGTCCTACACTGAACAATAGTTCTTTTCATATTTTATACACCTTGGTTTATACTCATTAACATTTACCCTGCCTTGTTCCACCTCCGTTTCCATCCATTTCTCCTCCCATCTCAAGTTCCTTCTCTGTTTACTGTTTACTTCATTAATATGGAACTGCCTATGAATTTCCTTCCTTTACATGCCTCTGCTAAGAGCACATGTGTAAGAGCATGAACTTGGGTACTCTCGGTCACTTGCTGGTTCTTTCTTGTTCTTTGCTGATTTCAGCACCATCTCCAAGGTTTGGCTTCTGTCTTATCTCCTGACGATAGCTGGTGGGTTGCAGTTTGTTCTTACATAGCAAATCATACATTTTACACACTATTCTTTTGTTAGGAAACTGCTTGCTTAAGCATTTGCAAAGTTAGTTGCTTTTAATATATCAGCTAGCCTTATGACTAGCTGATACACATTTGCTGAGACACAGGAAAAAGCCTTCAGCCTTCAGCCTTCAGCTGCACACTCAGCACTCCCATATTCCATATCATTACCCTAACATCCAAAATCCATATCATTACCCTAACACTAACTTTAGTCCTAAGTTGATCCAGACACACAGTATTACTGTGCAGTAAGGCATCTACATATACATTACTGTGCAGTAACTAATTGGGCATAAATTTGATACCTTCATGATTCAGGTAACAAATTTGGCTCAAGTCAGTGTGATTTGCCACATTTACTGTGCAGTACATGGCAGTAAATGTAGACACATGCCCATACTGCATAGTAATTTAGGTTACTGTGCAGTAAATGTGCATGTGTAGATGCACCCAATGGGCACATCTTCACGAGATGCTACTGCACAGTGGTTACTGCACATTTATTTAGTACTTGTATAATCAAATAGTAAATAAATGAAGAGTAAATTGAGTTGCTGTACTGTAGTGCCAATGAATGCCTTTAAACGATGCTACTTCACAGTAGCATATTAGTACTGTTGGTAGTGTGACCCCAGCCAGGTGCTGGGTCCAGTCTCTGCTTGAAGACACTCAAGGTAGGGGAGAGCACCACTTCCCTTGGAAGCCCATTCCAGATTCTGGCAACTCTAATCATGAAGAAGTTCTTTGTGATGTCCAACCTAAATCTGCTCTCTATCAGCTTGTGGCCATTGTTCCTGGTTGTTCCAAGGGGTGCCCTGGTACACAGAGCATCTCCTATCCCCTGCTGCCCACCCTGGTGAATTTTTATACTGCAATAAGATCCCTTCTCAGCCTTCTCTTGCAGAAGCTGAAAAGGTCCAGGTCCCTCAGCCTTTCCTCATAGGGCCTTCCCTGCAGGCCTCTAACCTTATGAGTGGCCCTCCTCTGAACCCTCTCAAGGTTGTCCACAGCTGTCTACCTAGGTGCAGAACCCTTGCACTTGTCCTTATTGAACTGCATCCTATTGTTCTCTGCCCACTTCTCTAACCTGCCCAAGTCTACCTGGATTCAGTTTCTTCCCATCAGTGTGTTTATTAAACCCCATAGTTTTGTGTCATCTGCAAGTTTGGACAGAGTGCTTTCCATGCCCTCATCCAGGTCGCTTATGAAACTATTGAACAGCACCGGTCCAGGGACGAAGCCTTGGGGGACCCCACTGCCCACATCTTTCAAGGTCGATACCTACCCATCCACCACCACTCTCAGGGTACCACCATTAAGCTAATTTGCCACCCACATGACTGTGTAATTGTCTATGGAACAACTGTTCAATTTGTTTATGAGAATAGGATGGGATACTGTGTCAAAGCCATTCTTAAATTCCAAGTATATGACATCTACCTTGACTCTTGCATCTAAGCATTTTGTGACCTGGTTGTAGAAAGAAACAAGGTTGTAGGCAGGATCTATCTTCTTTGAACCTGTGCCCTTCAGCATTATATTATCTGCTAGATTCCTACAGATGTGATCCTTGATAATTTTTAGTTGATTAAGGTTGGAGGCTCCAGACCCATGTTTCTGACCTGGGGTTGTCTGGGCTGGGGCTGATAATTGTCAACCACAGCCACAGGTGGGTTTGAGAGACCCAAGTCTTTCTGCGGGCAGGAATGACAATCAACTGATTATCAGCCCTGGCTCCACAGCAGCCCTGGGGCCAGTCTGAGTTGCACATGGTTTTTAAAAGTCCTGGGAAATAAAGTTATCAGGATCAGGTAGAGTTTCCTCATAAGTTGCCATTTTAAAGGGCCTTGCCCTGCAGCCTCTCCCCTCACAGGGACTGCAGAGAAATGCAGGCAAGGCTGCAGGCATGGGGTTGCCAAGTTCCTGGCAGGGAGAGCCCTTTGACTCTCCCCCACTGGAAAACCTTATAACCTACTCCCATGAAAACCCAGTTTTGCCATCAGGACTGGGGCCTTTTCAATTGAAATACCAACTAGATGATTATCAACATTGGGATTCTGCAGGGTACAGAGGCATGGTACATGTTCAATTTATGGCACCATACAAATGAGCCACAAAGATGTTCCACACATTTCATGGAATAACTTTGTGACTTGTTTGCCACTTTATGATGCAATATATAATCTGAATGTGCAGTACTATTACTACTTATGTCACAATTAACATGTTAATCATGCCATAAATATAATGTGTGCTGGGGGCCCTAGAGTCTTCAGCTATGGCAGGAAAACTTGCTACAGCACTGTATGGGAAATTAAAGTGTGCACTGCTTCACCATGAAGTAGTTGTGGCATAATTCCTTTCTGGGTTTCCTAGTGGGTGAAGAAGTTCTCCACTACCCTTAAGTTAGCCAACAGCTAAATGTCATAATATTGGCCATTGATTTTAGAGGAAGCAACAGATTTTGTGCAATGACATCAGGGCTTCTGTTGTGGGTGAGGCAGGACCAAGACTCTCCAGGAGGGATTGTGGCTACACAAGGAAGCACACAACCCTGCCTCACAGATCAAGGTGGATATGCATATTCTCCTATTTCTTTAGTGGTCTATCACTATCATTTAAGACTATTCCTGAGAGAAGATTTGCGGCCCAATTCATCTTCGAGTTCTGATATCATTTATGCCAGTGCAAAGTGGATGTGAAAACAAGTCCATTCCTACTTACTGGCTGCTTATATTCAATTTGTACTGGCCCAAAATTCTAATTCACTGCCGGTTGAGGTCAATGAAAGACCCCAATTTGGCCATCATTCTACTTATTCTGTGTTATTAATAGAGTAGATTATGTGTTAAAGGGACCACAGAATATTGTGAATATAATTCAGCAGTGTGGGATGTGCAATTGTCTTTAGCTCTTGCATAAGAGGGAGAACATAAATGGGAAAGGGAAGAGAATGAAGACTTATTTTTCACTTCCTTCTCCCTGTTGTACAAGATATCCAATGGCAATTGGTCCTGCACTTAATCCAGATGATGTCAATAGCGGAAACCTTACCACTGCATCAGACCTTTCTTTCTCAGATAAACCCATGGCATTGCAGTAGTGATGAATTGAAAGCATTAAATATCTTGCACACACTTCTGTGCACTTGCATTATTCATAACTATTCTTTCCTTTGTTGGCTCGGCACCCTCAAAAAAAAAAAGCAAGGACGCTTTCAAAATGTTTTACTGCTTAGTAAAGCTGTTAGTATGCTCACCTATTGAACAGGAACTAAAGCAGTCATATTGAGCCAGTGAATTAAATATTAAAGATAATAATTCTTACCCAACACGATGGGTTGCAAACTCTTTATTGAAAATCCAGAATAATGGTCTTTCCTCTTGACATACAGGATAAAGTAATGACCCTGATATTCATTTGTGGTTGCACCTGGTACATGTCTTCCATCAAGTGGAATAACAAGTCATATTAACAAAACAAACAAACAAACAAAGAAAAAAACCTCTCCCCAGTTCTGAGTCCTTTTATTTTTCTTTTCCTATGATGAAACCAATCTTAGATATGGCTCTGTAATCTAAGGTTGTTGATGTTATCTCTGACTGAGAATGATAAATGTCACTAAAAGAGTCCCCTCATACAAAGCAACATGTACTTTAGTTTTAAAAATACTCCACAGAGATTATTTTTCACGTGAATAAAACATCCCTAATCAATAAAAAAATTGGAAGATTTAAATCTCCCCAAACATTAAAATGCTCAACTGAATTTCTAGAATGTTGATATTCTGTTGATTTTTTTTAAAGGGAAGACTCCAATTTTGGGATTACATTATATAGGGCTAACTGCTACTTGCAGAATATTGTAGGACAACCTGCTGATTATGGCCTTACACTCTAGGGCCTTGACCAGGATTTTATGTAGATTTGTTTTTAATTATCAAATGTTAGTTTAAAGAAGATGTGGCTCTGATCTATGTAAAGCTCCTTATACTTGCCCAACATTTGTAAAATGATAAATACATTGATTTCTTCTTATTTTCCAGTATATTTTCTAATAATCCTCCTGTCAGCCCATTCCCTAATATAGCATATCATGTCATTTTAATGTGGAGGAGAAGCTCCTAAAAAGGCATGCTTCTGAAGGCAAAGTCAATTTCTCTCCTTGAACACAGAGTTCTTTCAAGGCTTTGGATAAGACTGTGTGTTGGGTTCTGCTAGCACAGACTCCTTCCATAACTTCAAAGCCATAGCTGGGCACATATTCATCCTCTATAACTACATATTCTTATTTCAGCTTCCATTTTGAAGCTTTCCCATTCTTCTGGTTGGTTCTTACATACACTACTTCTTTGTGATTTAATTAGCTTACACATTTTATTGGTTTTCCTTCTCTAATTTCCCATTTATTCCATGTGATTATTATACACCTTTTTGTATTTTGATTTAATTAAATTATACATTCTGTTTAGATATGGGTCATATTTTACTCAGCTTTGTCAACAGTCATATGTAAAATGTCTTAATGTTGCTATGCTGGTTTTGACATGTCAAAAATCTTAGTGTTTGTGAGTTGTGGGCTGCTGGCACAACTGTAATCTGTCTTGATGTACCTCTGCCCAGCCTTTGCCCAGTTTTTACTGACACAGTGCTTAAAATGCCCATTTGTAGTGGCACCTCCCCATTGCTAACAATTATGCAACTGAATGACTGAATTTGCACAATGGGGAGCTGTATGTACAAATGCAGAGTGTTGCTACTCATGTCATAGATTCCATAGACATTAGAGCTGGAAGGGATCCCGTGAGATCAATGGGTCCCAAAGGGCAGGAAGTCAGCTGGGGGTCAGATCATCCAAAGGCTTCTTGAACATGTCCAGAGTAGGTGCTTGCACCATTTCTGGGGGGAGTTTATTCCAGACTTTGGAGACATGGCCGGTAAAGAAGTTTTTCCTTATGTCCTGCCTAAAACAGTATTCCAGCAGTTTGTGACCATTAGACCTTATCTTCCCTTGGGGTGCCCTGGTGAACAGACATTCTTTCAGTTCCTGAGGCACACCCCTTATATACTTAAAGTCTTCCACCAAGTTACCCCTGAGCCTTCACTTCTCCAGGCTGAAGAGTCCCATGTCTCTCAGCCTGTCCTCATGTTCTTTTGACCTCTAACCATGAGCATAGCTCTCCTCTGGACTCTCCCAAGCTTCTCCACATCCTTTCTAAAGTGTGGAGCCCATGATTGGATGCAGTACTCCAGCTGTGGCCTCACCAAGGTCAAGTAAAGCAGGAGGATGACTTCTTGGGTCTTGCTTGAGATATATCAGTAGATGCAAGCCAGAGTTTTATTTGCTTTGCTGGCTGTGGCATTGCATTAGTAGCTCATGTTCATCTTGTGGTCAGTTATGACCCCCAAGTCTCTCTCAGTTTCTCTCAGTCTCATAATTGTTCTGGGAATAACCCCAAAATGCCATTTGCTAATGTTTTTGGTTTGTAGCTTTCACAAGCACTAAGAATTTAAAAAGTATGTCAAATGTCAACCACAGCTACATATTTGAGATTCAATTGTTAATAGATGGATATTGTGTTAAGTCAAATAAAAATGTCTTTATAATTTCAGATCCCAGTGTATATCACCTAAAGTAACCTTCTGATAGTATGAAATGTTTTTCTTCCCCACAGCACATCCTAGAACTCTCTGCCAATGTCATAAGGAAATGTTGGTCTTGTAAGCCTGACATTCCTTGGAATATGTCCAATAATGCTTCTAAAACTAGTCTATGCTTCTAAAACCATATGGCATTTAATGGGATGCTCTCTATTCTGCTTATTTTCCCACTTATTTCCACTTATCCTAATCAATAGTGTTTGACAAACTAAATGAACAAAGTGGCTACATGGAGGAGACAGTCTGCTAGACTTAAATGTATTGGTTTTGTTATAAATAGTGTACTGTTTTGAAACAATTACTAAAGAATTGTAGTAAATGTAGACATATCAGAGTCAGCAAGTCAGTGAAAGAATGTGGTTGCAGATGCCACTAGGATGTTGTGGAGATGGCATGTAGAATAATCTTTCACTCCAGTGCCTCAGGGCCTAAAACGCAAACATAAAGCCAGATGTAATCAAGTGCAGCTGGGGTGCCTTTCTCTGAGCTCTCCCCCTAGACTTCTGTGCTCTGCTGGCTTCTCTCAGTTCCCAGTCTCCTGTACTGCTTCCCCACTCAGCACAGGGAGCTGCTTCAGCTAATGCAGTCAGGATCGGTCTCCATTTCTCCTGTACTGGTTCTCTCTGCTCTCTTGCATGACCTCTTTCCTCCAGCTTGCCTAGGTCAGACTGACTCCTCTGCCTTTGGCACAGGGCTTATACAGCCCACAGCCTGGCTTTTCTGGCTTCTCAGGAGCTTGCCTTCAAGGCACAGTCCTCAATTCCTCACTTTCTCCATTACAAGTCAGGGTCCTCTGTTACACAGCCCTATTTTTATATGATTTGGAGTCTGAACACACAGGGCACCTATACAAACGAAGTGAAGCTGCTCTGGTGCACTGTAATTACAGCACGTTGGAGCAGACTCGATTCACTGAGTCTGCTGGACCATGGTAATTACTATGCTCCAGCAAACTCCAGTGTCTTGTGTATCAGCATCTCTGCAATGAAAAGTGGCAGTGGAGGGGGTTTAACTAAAGCTTGTCAAATGAACTTTAGTAAAAGCCCCCCTGCCACCATTTTTCAGCACAGGGACACTGATATATGTGATGCTTCAGGCACTTTAATTAGAGTGGCTCTTAGAGCACACTCTAATTACAGTGCCTCCCCCTCCCCACTCCCGAAACATGTGTATAAACATCTACAGTGAGAGCATGACCCAAACACACTTAACTGTGCATCCATCCTGCTAGTTGAAACTTCCAACACGCTTGTTCATCCTTTTGGGATGTCCAATGTCCCCTAGTATGCTTGCAGGGAATGGTTCTGTCCTGAGGAAGAATTTATTCAAATTCTTTAGCTAGAACATTTTCAGTTTTGTAGCTTTTTACTTGAGTCTAACCATGATTAATACTGTGGGAGTAGTAACCAAGTGATTTGATCCACTTTGCCTTTGGTAATTGTTGATACTATGCGACTGGTCACAGTAATCACATATTGTTGCTGTTCCCTGATCCTCTGAAGGATACCTTTAAGTAAGGAGAACAATGGCTGGCTAACTCTTGTTTTAACAAAATCCCACTTGCATTGTGTATTTTCCAAAAGCAAAAAGATGGGCAGAGGGGAGCGGGGAAGACACTATCATTAGTGAACCAAACAGATGTTAAGAGCCTTAGTGTCTGTTTAGGAGTACTGTTCTGAAGTATTCACAAAACCTTCCTTCTCATTTTGATTAAAGCAGTCCTGCAGGAACGTGGAAGCTGCAATATATATATGCAGTGACTTAGATTACCTCTTTGTGCACAGGCATAAAACTGTAGCAAAAGTGCTTAGACCTCTGGGCATGTGCCACCAAAAATCAGATGTCATGTGCTCAATTTCAGGACAGTAGGAAGAGAATGATCAGGGGCTTACTATCACTCTGCCCCAACTGAGTAGCTAGCATTCCTAAGCTGTCATGGGGGAGTATTGTATTGTAAAGTGATCCTGAAATAGGCCAGTAGTAAAATTTACTGCCTGCCCTCCCAAACCAAAAGGTAAGCAAGAAATTCCAACAAAATTTCTTTCTTGTGAGCTGCTCCTGGCACAGCATCTTCACTGCACTTATGTTACCCCCCTCCCCAACCTAAACTTATACTTCAAAATATCTAGCACTGATTTATGCCTAAATCAATAGGATGAAATACAAAAACATGCTGAACACTCTATTGCTCATTCTTATGTTGTATGAGCCTCTTTTGTAATGCAAATAGAAAGATACAGTTCAATAACAGACTAAAAACCTGAAAAAGATCCTTGCATGTTTGTTACAAATGTAATAAATATCTTGTTTATTTTGTTTTGTTTCTTCCATTATAGTTCCTTTTTATCTCTGCTGTAATTGATTATATGTTTAGAGGATTCTTTTGTAATCCTCTGGTCATCCGAAAAGGTCAGGTACAATAAGACCAATCCTGGTCCCTGCCCCCACCCCGAGCTGATGGAAAAAAAATGTCTTTCTTCAGTATGTTTTCTATTTTCTGTCATGAAATTTGACATTGCAACATTGGACCAAAAAACCCCACCCTACATAGGCTCAGTAAAAGTTGCCTCATTTATTTTTCCAAATGTTGGAATTGCAATCATTTAAAAGGGGATGATCTCCAATACTTAAAAAAAACCCAGAGATTTCTTTCTGGTCATAAAATGTATGCATTTTCTGTTTTATTTTCTTCCCTCTCTATCTGTAAGTAATATTCCTCTATGCGTCTTGTGCAGGTGTCATAGAAGGGTGTGTTGGACCAGGTATTGCCTATCCATTACTGCTGCAAGCACTTTCACTAACTAGACAAAATCCAATCATGATTCTCTCTCTCCACGCACCCCAGCATCCAAAAATGTCCAGAGACTGAATCTGTTTTGTGCCTTCATCAATACATCACACCATTGTAGTGTAAGTAACTGAATGAAGGAAAACATCTTTAAGTTACTGCTACACTGTATAATGCTATTTTAGATGGGATGAAAAAGGACGCATCTGTAGCTGCTATTTGAACACTTTACAGTAAAAACTGACTATGATCCAGGACCTCTTCGAGATTTCTTGATTCTCTTTTAACAGCTCAGGGGTACCAGTTCCAAACTCTGTTTATCTCTGTTTCCTCTCTAAACAGTAGATGGGTGTACACAAGAAAGAGCTGATGGGGCAAAACACACCCTGGGGTGCTAATGAGGATCAGAAACAGATATCTGTGTAGATCAGTGATTCTCAAACAGGGAACTGTGGCAACCTGGGGTTCCTTGAAAGCCTTTAAGGGGTGCCATGCAATGTTAAGTATTAGGTGTGCATACATGAATCACAAGAGAAACACAGAGATTTCAACTAGGAATCCATAGCAACAAAAACGTTCTGACTTGCTGTCGTCTTTCTGAACTCTTTGCAACAAAATTGCTATGTTATTTTTCTGTAATCAAGAAAAAAAAAAGTGAAAGTTAAGAACAAGTATTTTTGATGGTTGCCTTAAGTCTATTGGTTCTTTAAAAAGCTTGAGAACCACTGATGTAGAGCATGGCTTGTTCTCTATTCATTCCTTTTTTTTATAGTTTCCAAAATATGCTACAAGACATTTGTTTTTATTTGGACATTATTTCCATATTGTTGTTCACACATACTGTATTGGAATAAGATGCTTGGGAAGATATTTTATATTTTTCTGTACTGTTTTGAACACAATTATCTGTGTTATGCCCTAATAGTTCTATAGATTTCTGTGGCATATACCACAGATTAATCTGACCCCTTGCTTTTCAGCAGCTTATTTAATTCCTCTTCCTTTTCACAGCACTGAGATGTCCACAAATGAGTTTGAAGGAGAAGGAACCCTCCTCTCTAGTCTTAGAATGAAGTTACATGTCACATTTAGACTATATAAATCTGTGAAATGTTAAGCAGTATTAAAGTTAGTGTGTGCTCTGAGCAACACATTAAAGATTAATAGTTTTTTTGTCTGCATCGCTCTGATTTGTGGGCTTGCAAGCATGGGTATGGCAAGGAGCCAGGGCACCTAAACTTTATCCCTGCGCTGGGTGGGGTTTGGGCTGGAAGAGGTGCACCAGGGATGCGGCAGAACTGCAAATCGCTCATTTTTATCTCTGTAAAACTGAGTTACTCCAGCATGGATTAGTGTAACAGGATCAGTGCCCCAGGGGCAGCATTGACACCCCCTGGTGGTCACTCCTTTCCTGTTCTGCTCTGCCTCTAAGTAGCTTCCCTTTACTCTCACCTTCTCTGTCTCGATGTTCTTAGTAAAGTTTGGAAAGGGAGGCTGCCCTAGGTGTGGCCCACTGGCCACACCGCCAACAGATCCCTTTGAGATCCTGTTGGGTTCACTCCAGTCCTCAAACTTAATTGGCCCTCCCAGACTGTACATATCTCCCAGGACATCTGTTGCCTTATGTGCTAATCACAGCCTCTGAACCTCCTCTATAACTGTACCCATGCCTCACAGGTGTTTCAAGTCATCACTTAATTTTGCACTTTGCACCTAAACACCAAGTCACCTCAGGCCTCCACTCTCTGGTTGGGGCGTTGGCCTTCCACCCCATTGCTCTAGTTGGCTCTTTTCTGCCCAGATCCATTGCACAGGACTTGGCTTCTTGAGCTCCAGACTTGTCTCACCCTCCTGGGCTATTATCTTTGCCCCTCCCAGACTCTGCCCCCCTTCCCCATTTGTACTCACAGGCACTTGCCCTTCTCAGACTTTGGGCCCCTGGCCCCAGTCACTCCTCTGGGCTGTGGCCTCTCCAGCCCTATCTCTGCCCCTTTTAGGATACATGGAAGCTTGCACCCTGCTCCTGCCTCATGTGTCTTCCTGGCACTCTGGAACCTCTTCTCATCCCTTTCTAGTTCCACTGAAACCACTAGTTTAAGCTATAAACTAGGGGTGTACCTAAGATTCTCTTGGTGGTTACCAATAGCCAAATACTAACCAACCATATCAACTCATGCCTAACTGATAACCAATATTTAGTAATAACGCAAGGTATTTTAAACCACTGACATAAATACAACTTTTTTATGGTCTGCTCCAGCCATTTCCTGAGTCTCATGTATCAGTATCCCTGGACTTAAGAGTGGTCGTGGGGACACTTGAACTAAAGTTCCTCAAATTACCTTTAGTTCAAGTGCCCCTACTGCCATTTTTAAGCATGGGATGCTGATACGTGAGACCTGCGGCACTTTAATTAGGTGGCTGTTAAAGCTGCTCTAATTAAAGCGCTGCCAACCCCAGAGCACAGAAAAGTGCACAGGACCCCTGCCTGTTGCAGCAGGTGGGGCTGGCCTAGCAGTGTTGGTGACTAGCTGTGTGGAGCTCTCCAGTCCCTGCTTTTCTGCCTGATTCCCTTGAACTCCAGTCCAGGGCAGCTGCCTGAGGCTCCCCAGCATGGATGAGGGAGAAGGTGTGAGCCTTCCTGGCTGCCCAGGGCTGGGTGGTCTCTGGACCAGGCTCCCCACACTCCTCCCTCTGTCCAGGGCAGGGCCATGAGACCATTCCAGTCCTGGAGAAACTGGGCCACTCCTCGTCCACAGGGGGGCCTCAGGTCCCGGGAGCTGGATTCCAGTGAGGAAAAGGGCCCCTTCCCACCCTGGTGCTGCCCCTGCCAGAAGCAGGGCAAACCTAGAACCCCCACAGGGGAGGCTGATTGACCTATACCCCAGACCTTGCCCCATTTAGAGCAGGACCTGCTTGGGCTAAAGTAGGGTGACACATACCTGCTGTGGGCTTGGGTCTCCGCATCCTGCTGCCTTTGCCCTGGGAGAACCAGCCCCCAGCTCCACTCCCTCCCTCATTGTGGGGGCCTCAATCTGCCCCCCCCATACCTTATCCCCCCCAAGACTTATCTACAGGGATCTGCTCTCAATGCTGCTTGGCTGAATTCCTGTCCGTGTACATATTTGCAGGCATGCACGTGCATGTGGCGCTGTCCTGCTCCTGGTAGCTCCATGCAGACCCTTGCAGGCTGGAATGCTGCCAGCCTGCAAGGGGAAACCTGCCAGAATGCTGCAAATCTGGGACAAATGCTGTCCCAAAATCATGCACCCGGGGATTAGGACTTGTCCCAATTAAGGATGGGGGGGTCACCATACCTAAGGGGCTGGGGGAGGACCCTGTTGTGCACAGCAGGGGGAAAGCAGCTGCCTCAGCCTTTGCCAGGCTCTGCCCCTGACCCCCCTCCCTGGGCACTGCTGGCTTAGTCACACTGGGCAAGGGAGCTCCGCCCATCCCCCCCCCCAATCATGTTTCTGCAGCATTTTCCACCTTTTACAGTGCCTGCCCCATCCTACAGTCCACACTATGCCAGTGTCTGGGATACCATGCCAGCTGCTTTGCTCAGCTCCACCTCAGTCAGGCCCATCAGTGAGGGGACAGAGGATGGGAATGGCAAATGGCTCTGGCCCTTGTATCTGGATCTGGCCCTCCACGCTCAATGTCATCCGAACTTGCAGGAGGGAACTCGGGTGTCCCTGGGCCTCAGCCCCACAGGGGAGAGGGAACCCAGGCATCTGGGGCCCCTGCCAGAAGACTTAATTATTGGTAAACATTATCAGGTACAGAGGCCAAAACAAGCCAATTAATGTAATTTCCCTTTTGTCAGTACTAATCTGATAGGCAACCAATATATCAGTGCCCCAATCTGGTCATATTCCCCTGCTACCCATCTCAGCCTTACTTGTAGGGCTCCTGTCAGCTCAGGAGACAGCCAGGCAGACCTCTACAGCTTCTCAACTTAGCCCTTCCCCCTCCAGCTTGCAGGGCCCCACTGACTGCTTTGCCTGTCTCCCCGATCCTGCCCCTCTCCAGTCAGGTGACCTCCCTAGCTACCCACAGGTGTTTTCTGATTGCTGGCATCACTCCATAGTAGCTTACTGCTGCTGCAGGAGTGACTCATCTGTCTGGCTGGACTCAACCATGCTGGACTATTGCAAGGTAACCTACTACTCTGCAATATGCCCTCCTAGCCTGTTTTTTTTTTTCTCCTGGGTGACTACTTTCTTTGTAATTGGCTCCTCCTGCTGGTCTTTCATTTCATTTGTGGTGTGGTGTAACTTTGAAAGTGGTGTAACTTTGAGATACTTAGAGCACACTTAACATGAGATAACGTTTTAGCATCCAGACCCTCACATTTTAAGTGTCTTTTGCATGGTCTAAATGTAAAATGTGACTTCACCCTTAGATTAGCAATTGAACTACTTTGGGGCCAGTGTGATCATCTTTTGTCTACAGTAGCCTCTACTACTCAAACATCATGCATCACTAGGAGGAAGGCTGAGTGGATTTATTCCTTCCTTCCTCCTATCTTGTTGCTTTGAATTTAAACCCACTCTGTGTGCTCGGATTCAGGAAGTCCCTGCTGAGACCATGGACTTTACACCTGGAAGCCTTACTTCCTACTCTCTTCCCCTTCTAACTATCTAACATAGCTGAAGCATGCTGATTTTTGTGATATTAAAATCTTCCTAGACTCATCAATTTTATAGAAATCAAGATAGACTAGATTTGCTCCTTTAAAAAAAAGCCCTCTACAGATTTGATACACCTGCAGGTACCTTTATTAGTACAGTAATTATGATTTATACCTATCTTAATTCCTGTATTTCTATTAAAAAATGTGCCTGTGTCCTTTGGGAAATGAAATTCTTTCATGGCTCTTTTTACAGAGACAATGAAGAGAGAGAGAGAGAAAATAATTCTTTAATGGATTAGTGAAGTGATACCTTTCTGTTGATGGCCCTAATTTAAAGCCCTTTGAAGTCCAAAGACTTCCACCTGCTCATTAGGCTTTAAAGACATTGGGATACACAATTTACACAATCCATGCAAAAGAAAACAGGATTCGTAGGCAATAAAGAAAGATAGATGAGATTTGTCCTTTATATTATCCTGTGTTTTCATTGGTTGTAGATGATTGGAATATAGTGCATTAATGAATCAAGCCTTATGTTTTAATAGCACTAATATTTTACTGTGTTTATATTTGTGTTTTATATTTCATGCTCTACAATACTTTCAGTTTGCTAGCTGAAAGATTGGTAATTATAATAATCTATTCAGTGGTCATAGTTATTGCAGCTGCCAACCTCTGCAAATAATGATGACAACAACAATAACAACAACAATCCCCATGGCCTGATGCATAGCTGCTGGAATTGCAAAACTGATCATACCACAATGAGGTTATAATTAAAATAACTTGTTGAAAATCAGTGACTGTGGGTATGCCTACATGAGATGCTACTGTACAGTGGTTACTACCCATTTATTTAATACTTGTATAATCAAGTACTAAATAAATGCACAGTAACCGGAGTTACTGCACAGTAGCACTGGTGAGCAACTTCATGCTACTACACAGTAGCATATTAGCACTGTCAGGGCTGTGACATGCTACTGCACAGTATTATTTGGCTATTGTGCAGTTAGTGTCTCATGTAGATGCACCATCAGATTTGTGCTGGGAGAAAAGCCTTTTTCCTGGCACAAAAGATTTTTACTGCCATTCAAGGGCTTTCTTGCAGAAGAGAACTGGCTTTTCTGCAAGAAGTCAGATCTGTTACCTATAAGGAAATCTCCCTCCTCTCAATTTAACTCAAATGGTTGTCTGCTTTTCTTGAGTGTGGAAGATACCCAGTATCCCACAGTCCTGTGCTGTTCCTCCCAGGAAAAGGGAGGTAGAGGAGAGCACTTGGACCATGTTAGCTTGCTTAAGGGAAGTTGTCAGGGAGCATTATGAGGACCACACATGGGAAAATCCTCCCCACATCCATCAGCTGATTGGTAGGAGAGGTGGGCAGGGAACTCTCCTGGAGCCCCAGTTTGGATGTTGCCAGGAAGAATGGTCTTTGGCTACTACCTGGTAGGCCTGGAAGAATGTGGGTGGAAACTTTTCAGCCACAGAAGAATGATCTGTCTCCACCCTCCCCCCCAACACCTCCCATTCTACTGGGGGGCAGGAGACAGCTGTGTGGTAGCTACAAGATTACCCACGCTAGGAAGCTATGGGAGAACAGTCCCCCACATGTGCATGTCTCCAGGTTACACCTGGAGGAATGAATGGAGCAGGGTATATTCTTCTACAGGGAAAACTAGGAAGGTTCTCATCCAGGAAAATGAGTCCCCACCAATCAGCTGATAGGTGGGGTGTGTGTTGAGGGGAGAGGGGCATTTTCCAGGGGTTGAAACATTTCTGGGGCTGTGTATGGCTACTGCTGCTTTCCAGCAGTTGCCCCTAAGGGTAGGGAGGGCCTAGGGAGCAACCCTATAGTGTCCCCTGGCTGGAGAGCTTAAACACACATACACTCTAACTCCTGGGCTATTTTTCTACTGGTACAAATTTCAGAGAAATTCAGGGAAATGTCTGCTCGTGTCCAGTTTTGGAGTGATGTTGTAGTCATGATGGTCTAGGAAATGTGAGAAGGGCAAGAATGTTTTGAGTAATATATTTTATTGGACTAACTGCATGGTTGGGATATCCTGAGACAACCTTTTGAATACATTTCATTCTTCTTCAGGTTTGACAGAATATTTTTAAAATCAGATTTATTTAAAGTGGATTATTTTTCCTACCCATCCACATTTTCAAAAAGTTTGTATTTAAAAGAAAATGTTCTACCTTTGAGTAAATTTAATTAAAGTTTTGATTTTCCTTTTTTCCCCCTTTTTCCCCCTTAATGTTTCCCATTTTTACTTCCCCTTTAATAGATATTTTAATACAAATGCAATATTATATAAAATGTGCATTAAAATATCAAACAGGATGTCCATATGCTAATATTATTCTCTTCAAGTTTGGCCTGTCCTATGTGGGTATCAAGAGACAAACAGCTTTTAACTTTTGTAAATTATAGTCCTGTCATGTTTTTGTCTGTAGCATTGTGGAGATAATTAAAATGAAATAATCTTTACTTTGCTTACGTGGGCAGACAATTGTTTGTATTTCCCTCCCCTTCCAAGCACTTTCTGTACAGTGAGCAGAGTCCTTCCCCAGGGTTATATTAGTCATAGTTACAGATGATGAAAGGATGTTGGCACATAGTGACATCTGAATGAGTTTAACATCTTTTTGTACTTTCTGAGGTTTCAAATACTATTACAGACAATTTTGTAGTCTACTAAATTCACCTGCAGTTTTCTCACTTGATTGGTGAGCTGTGTGCTGCAGTAGTACAGATGTTGTCACAGACTGGAACTGCAAGCATACTTTACTATATAGCATAATAATACATGTCTTATATATAAACAATGCCTTTGCTTCAAGGAGGTTCACACAAAATATTACCGCAATGTCTTGTGAATCCTAAATTCTTTCTTTTTTATGAGAAATGGTCAGACTCTGAGGCTATTTGTGACAGTTAAGTTTTCTCCATTGACATGGAGCCTGAGTCTGTGATGAGGTAGCTTTCTGGAGTAAAACACTTTTTAGCTCCTGATTTGAAAGTGCTTTACAAGCATGAGTATTGAGTAAGTATCATTACCTCAGAGAAACTGAGGTACACATGATGTTAGTTTACTTGATGAGGGCCACACTGAATGAGCAAATAAATCTGGAGTAAAACTCACCTCCTGTCACTCAATTTTGTATCCTGAAAGTGTTCAAGAACATTTTCTCCTCCTGGTTTTTCAGTAAATATATCTATCTGTTTATCTAGTCATTCCTAGTTTCTGAAGTATTTGGTGCTTATATGTTGTTCAAAGATGTCTCTGTCAGCCTGTGCTGGGGAAACTGCAGGTATTTATGTGCTAGAGGATTATAAAATATTGTAATAATGGCCATGTTCTATGCTGCAGTCTGAGAGAGAATGTGTTTCTGGGCGCACATATATTTCATGAGGGCTGCTTCAATAATGGGCTGACATTCCATTATTTGAGGCAAATAAAGAGATAAGAAAAATGACTACTACCCACATATCATTACCAGTACTTTTTCATAGGAACAAGCAATACCATCTCCTTGGGATACTTTCATAAGCAATTGTCCATCAATTCCACAATGTTTTAAGGGACAGTGAAATTACTGCTTTGCAAAATAGTCACCAGTAACTAGGATACTGAAAGCTCAATGACAGAGAATAAAGAATTGATGTTTGAGATAAACTTGCCCATTTACTCATCATAGGTTGCTTCTTTCTATTGAAGTAGTAGCGTTATCTAACCTTCCAAAACTAAAAAGTTGGAGTATGCACAAGGTCAAAAGCTAATAATCATCTGGCCTTCAGACAGACATCACAATCAATTAGTTAGATACATGAGTAACCACCAAGGAAAGCAAAAGATTTGTCTTCTAGGAATGGAAGACCTTAAATAAAATTTGAACAAAATTATAGTGGAATCCCCTTCCAGATAAATTCTGCTGTAACATGCAAGGTGTCTACTGAAGGTGATCCTTTGTGTGGAAATCACAAAGATACATTGCATGCTGTTTCAAAAGGAATTAAATGAAACTTTGGCATGAAAGACACTTACATTCGTTCTTGGTGGTATTCTCTCCAGTGCTGTTACACAGATATAGATATATTTTCAGAAAAAGGATTGTTGTCACAGTTAACATAGAATACATTTTTTCCCATGCTGAACACTATTAGGCTTTTGATATTGCTAAATAGAGCTGGAATAATAGGCAGGATAAATCTTTTAAAAGATGATGGGATGACAAAATTTATGACAGCTAACCCTGACTTTTACAGGTTTTTTTCCTGAAAGTCTTTTATAGAAAAACATTTTATTCTTGAACCTGGGCTGTTCATTTTTAATATATATATTTAAAATATTGACTTAATCTCTATGGTATCAGCATATGAAAACCATGGAACTTGTTTGTAGAAATGATAATGATAGTTTTTCAAAAGGGCACAGTAGCCAGAAATTCATACTGTGAAATGGAAGTCCACAGTATCTAATTTGTTGACCTGAATACCTTTTCTCTTATTTTGGTGCATACGTAAGCCCCAATAGCAGATGTGCTAAAACCTTCAGAAAATTGTAGGTATAAGGACTAATCCTGTGATGGACTGTACAACACAGACTCCCCTCACTTCCTGAACATTCAGTATGAGTTAAAGGTGTTCATTACATCACATGACTTGGCCCCTAATGATTTGTTCAAGGAGAACAAAACCTACGGATTAACTCGAATATAAGATGAGCCTCCCCCCACAAAGCCAGCATGGGGGAAAAAAGCCCCTCATCTTATATTTGCATATGAAGTGAATGGAGGCAGCTGATACACCTCTGACCCTTGCCCTAAGCCCAGGACCAGAGTCAGACCCACAGCAGCTTCCTGCAACTCCTGCTCTCTTCTCCCCCCTAACTGTCAGGTGCAGCTGAGTTCTTGCTTGGGCTGGGGTCTCTCCTGGGCATGAAGCACATGTTGCCACACCAACACTGCTCCGTGGCCAGACGAGGGCTGAGATTTCACATGCTGTGCTCTGAGACAGAGCAGCTGAGCAGTGTCTGACATAAGTGGGTGGAGGGGAAGAGGCAGAGATTGGAGGAGTTTGGGGGAAAGAGGCAGAGCCTGGGGGGAAGTGGGGGAAGGGGCAGAGGCTGTGAGGACCTGGGATAGGGAGTGCAGGTGGCAAGAAGGCTGCAGGATAAAAATGGGAGGAGCAGAGGGCAAGGGGGACACCTGACCCCCCCTAGTGTTTTCCTTGCTTCAGCAGCTGTGGGGAGGTTAGCCAACCTTCCAATAGTTAGTTAGATTCTATACCTGGAAAATTATATTATATTGTCTTATATTTGAGTAAATACAGTATTTTATTCTTGCAAATGTTGCTTTGCCTTATACATCCAGGTTATATATCAAATTCTCCAAGTGTTAGAGGGGTGGCCATTAAATAATGCATACCTCCCTACCTCTGCACATATGTATGTGCACATATATGCATGCACACACACACCCACAGAAAAGACATACAATGCATATCTATTGTGATGGCAAACTTTGCATTTTGTAATTAAAATGTATTCCAAGCAATCAGTTACTATGTGGCCCATGCAGTATTTAAGGCCTCTTTGGGGTCTGAAGTGGTACATATTTGCTGACCCCCATATAGCGGAGTATCATTATAGTAAATTAAAAAGGATTTTTTTTCAATGTGATCAGCATTGTGCTAATCAAATGTGCTTATAGAAAGCTGGAACAAAAGTGGTTCAGCAATGCTAGGTTTTTATCTTTTCAGTCCCTTCCAAATCATCCAAATGGTTATGTTTTATGGAAGTTGAACAGCTTTTGAATTAAAAAAAACTGATCTCTGCATGTGTTAGCCAAGCGATTCATTTTCAGCATATATTGATAGAATGAAAGTGGCAGGGGAATGATGTATCATTTTAGATAAGGTCACAAAGTAAGGTATGAGTTGATGTATAATCTTACCTAGCTGCCTTATTAAAATGATAAATTGCTAATAGTATATGAACATCAAGTCTTCTAAGGGATATTTATAGGCACTCTTGTGCTAGATTTGTTGAGCTAGACTGCAGTTTGTTGTATTTTTGTACCTCCTTGCAGACTAGCTTTTTTTGTGAGTTGGAGACCTTGGGTACCAAGCTAGAGAGTAACAGTAGCAGTGATCTGCCTTGGAGGTGGGAAGAAGAAATAGCACAGAGCCTTGTCCTGACCATCATAGCAGCCAACAGCACTGACTGATTTGGGCATATGTTGCATATTTCTAAAGGATGCCTGAGCATGTGTTTTAACATGAGCTTTCCCTAAAGAAACTGCATCTCGGTCACCCAGGTCATATTCTGGTCTTCCCTTGTAGGGGAAATCCCATGCCAAAAGACTTGGCCCTACCATATACAGAAAGTCTGTCACTTAAGTATGTAGGCACAAGAGACCAAGGGACCAAGTCTTTTGGTAGCAGCTACTTTTTTAAATCCAAAGGGGTGTGTTATATTATTATAGTGAGACAGCACACTTTTTCCTTCTGGCCCCCAAATATTTGGCTTCTCTAGGAAAAGCTTTTCAAGGGCAATTGATGTTAGAGATTCTAGAGCACCTGTTCCTGTATGTGATAGTTGATGTCTCCCATGCCCTTTATGTACATAATTTCTGATGCTCTCTTCTGATCCACTGTTAATTTAAACTTTACTGGTGCTTTTGTATCCTGAAAGCTTAGTGTGGTCCAATCATAATGTATCAATGTTTATTAGATTAATTTTGTCTAATGTAACAATTTCTATAAAAATGAATCACTTCAGAAATATTCCTTCTGTATCTTTCCCCTTAGGAGATATAAAATCAATGTTATAGATGCTGTGTACTAATTTGGAATATCACTGTTGTGCATATCGCTACAATGATACTGCAGCATTTATTATTTTCCCCTCTGTATTTTTCTCATTATAAAACTTTGTGACTGAAAATGATTTGAGATGTGCCTCAAAAAGGAAATAATTAATTATTATAAGGAAAATAAATATATTTAAGGATATGGTATATGTGTGTTGTTATAGACACACTAACTAGAGATAAAGTGATTGTTACTAGTTAGTCCTAGACCAAGACTACCAAATTCATGGGAGATGTGGGCTGCACTCCAGCTCATTTAATCTTGCAGGTTCCCCTGTGTGCCCTCCTCCCACCCCCCCCCCCCCTCCCAACGGCGGGGGCCCCCGTGGCCCCCCCCCCCCCCCCCCCCCCCCCCTGCAAACACACACTGCTGATTGGTGGAGGGGCCCTGGTGCTGATCAGTGGGGAGGTGAAAACTGTGGTTTTAAATATGGTGCCATTTTTGCTTCCTGCTGCTGATTGGCCAAGGGGTCCCTCTTTTGTCTTTAATTTTCCCTGAGCCTGAGGAAGGCTGTGTACACCCAAAAACTTGCAGAAATTTTTTTTTTTGTGATTTCTTAGTTGGTCTAATAAAAAATATCATCTCCGAGCCAAGAGTTCTAGAATTTTCATTTCATTTTCAATTTTCATTCTATTTTTCATTTCAATCATAGTTTTACATTTTCAGCCTGTAAGCCTTATTGGAGTATGGATTAATATATCAATTGATCAGTGCATTGACAAATTGTACAGAAGCCAGGACAACAGAATAAACCAAAGAAGGCCAGTGAATATAAAACTAGGCATACCATATATGGGTTGCACAGAAATGCTAGAAAAGTAGCTCATTAGTTTTAAAGGTGCCTCCAAGGCCAGCAGATGAAAAGTGAAATGATACAACCAGTACAAAACACCAAAACAAAGATGAGAGTGATCTGGCAAACAAGTGTTCCTATCTGGTGGGAATGTTTCACAAATTGGTGAGAAGTAAGATGTAGACAATGTCATCTAAGATATTTCAGTAATTGGTAAGAACCAGGATATATATGCTGTAAACAGGAAGTTGTTTTAATTGGTGTATAAAAAGGGGCCTGGGAACACTTTGTATTTGGTTTAGGGGTTATGTTCATGCCTGAAAATGACTTGCCAAGCACCATGGATTGGCTAGTCATAGATGTTAATGTCTAGGACTGCTTGTAGACAGTAAACTTGGATGAGTTCTTTGTCATTAAAAACCAAAGCCTGCAATCTTATTCTTGTAACCACGAGGTTGCTAGGGGCACAACATCACAGGTGGTATCTTGACAGTGCTTGCCTAAACTAATTCCTAAAGTGCCCCAAATTGCAAATTGATGTTATAAGGCCAGATTGTAGCCAGTTAAAAATGGGACAGTGAAGTTCCTTCTGTTTCATCTTAAAACCTAGGTCCCCCTCTACATGTTACAGGTATTTTGCAATCAACTGATTAATTGCACAATTATCTTGAGAGCAGCTACATGTGCAAAGTACCTATCATGCCATAAAAAGCTCCAACAAGCTATAAAGTTAGACCTCTAAAACATATATTAATTTTATAGCTGGTTGCTACTGAGATTTAATTTACGTGTGCAGCACGGTTTCCCTTGTGGCTGGGAGCCCTATTAGCTGACAGGGCTCCTAGTCACATGGTTGTATCATGCCCTGCCAGGGCTGGTACAGCAACTGAGAGGACTATGAGAGGATCCAACTGGGTCCCAGCAGCCATGGGGTATGGCTGTGATCTCTCAACCCCTGTAGTGCATGGATCCCCCAAGGCTGAGAGATTCAGGTGCTGTGGTCTTCCAGACATGGGGTGGGGGGAGGGTGTAAAACTCCTGGGCCTAGGAAATTGCATCCAAGGCTGGAAGACTATGGCTGCTGTGATTTCCCAGCCCTGGGGGTTTCAAGCACCCCAAAGTTGGAAGACTTTATGCATCCCCTGGGCTGCGAGATTATAGCAGTTGCATCTCCCTGCCACCAGGGTACATGGGGCACCCCAACAGCTGGTAGTGCCTCAGCCTTGGATCAGGCTCCCCCTGCACCAGCAAGAAGGTGTGATGGAACCTAAGGGCTTAATCATACAATCATATCTCACACACCATGCATGGCAGGGAGTGTGATTGTGTAGATCGCACCTTAGATCCCATTGCATCTTTATCTGCACATGTAGAGTCCCACCTCTACCAAACATTTTTGGGCAGATCAGTTGCAGTGAGCCAAATTACTTCCAAAATATTTCAGATCATTTCAGCATTTTAAGTAAATAAATGCAGTTTTAAAATGCTGTGATAAAGTATTGAGCAGACATAACTACTTCAGTAGTATGAATAATAGATTCTGCCTAAAGTTCCATTAATAGCAATGAGCAAAAAGAGGATGACATGTCTGCCACAAGGAGGGCTTTGTTGCTTGCTAGACAGTTGGGTTATTCTATGTTTGAGGAAAGAAAAGTAAAACTATAGGATCGTTTTCTATTTTTCTCCCTTTCCATTTCCTACTTTGGCTCTCTTCAACACTACTTAAATCCCATGCTTAATTTCTATGTTGAAAGATAGATTTACACTTTTCCATGAAGATGGATACAGGCTTTGACAATGTTGAATTGGTACCAAAAATTGGAGCTATGCAGTTGGATTAAGTCTGTTATAAAAGGTCTGGATAGTTGACAGTAGGAAGACCGACAAGGTGTTCCCTCCAAAATGGCCTTAGGATTTCTAGCCAAATAAACAAATGAATGAATGGGTGATTCAAACTCATCCCTCACATGAAATCAGATTTCAGTGTCACTAGATCAGCAGCAATTCTCTATATGAGAATCTTGTAGCAACTCTCCATATGAAAATCTTGCTCTACAATGTAGAGCAAGCTGAAATGTCTTAATTCTGTATGGAAGGTTTAGATTATTTCAATCAAGAAAAGAAGAATAGTCATTGTCTTTGTTTCTCATGTGCTGAACAAGTCTTCAGTGAAATACTGGCACAAATAAAGTGGAAATGTTTGTGATTTACTCCAAAGTCACTAGGAATCTACTTGTAGTCATTTGTTTAATTTTCTTCTTTTGTTGTTTGTTTCTTGGGCTGGAATACAGAATATTTACGGAAGTATGGATGGGCGTTAAAGGCCTTGCTACAGAAACTTTAGGCAGTAGATTATTCTAGTGTTGTAAATGCTGATCAGTCATCACTCTTGTTTCAGCCTTCTTTAGTTAATCAGTTAAAAAAAGATTTAAACATTGAATATAGAAAGTTTACATAATAAGTATGCATAACCTATTAGTCCCCTAAATAGCTATAGCTATTCCTAAACAATTTGCTCCCAAAATTTAGATTTCACCTCACAGTTCCTGCAGTTTGAATAATCTGTCCTACTGGCCCTATCTTCTGTGATAAAGGAAAGGAGGTACATCAATGGTACATCAACGGTACATCTTCAAGCCCTCTCTTTCATTTAATCACATTTTGTTATCTGCAAACAGAATTGCGCCTAAGCCAGCAAAGTAAGTGCATGTGTGTGCACCTCCATCAAGGTCTATATCTAGATTGCTATGTATAGATACAGATATTTGTCATATTAACAGGACAGTTTTAAAAAGGTAAAATTTGTGAGCAAATTCCTTTGAGAAAATTTAAACAGAAAATGTGAATTATAATTGGGAATTGTTTAAAAATGTTTAACTAGATACCCAAAAACAGACATACATTTGAAAAGAGTTTGCACTGATTAAAAAACAAAGAAATATCAACCTGTATCATGATGGCAGCAGTGAAGCAGTTCTGAAAAATAAGAAAACACTACATGAAAATGGAAGAAGAGGACATTGATATTAATCAGTATACATCAAAATGTAAGAACAACAGAATGTTAGTAAGAAAAAGGATTAAAGAGGGAAAATTGACTATATGATAGAATTTTTTTCAAGTATGTGGGGAAGAAAAAAATATAAGGAATTATATTAGTCCATTACTAGATGGAAATAGCAACATTGTTAATAATGATGTTAAAAATATAAGGGTTCAATAAATATTTTTGTATAAGTCACATAAGGTAGTAAAATATAGAATTTCAAGAGGACGCTAGATTGAAACTACTAATATGGGGCATTTTCAGTCACCAGGTCTTGATAATTTGGTTCCAAGAGTTTTAAGAGCTCTCCAGGGAGCATTATGGCTCCTTAATGCTGATTTTTTTTTTTTCAATAATTCTTGGAGCACTGGGAAATTTCCAGAAGACTAAAAGAAAGCTTAAGCTATGTTTGTTTTTGTAAAGGGTAAATGGAACAACCTTGGTAAATGATAAGCCTGTCATTTTAATAGTGATCCCAGGAAAATAATGTAGACTGATGTGGGACTTGATCAAGAATTAAGGAGTTACATAATTCATGCCAGCGATCATGGACTAATGGAAAATATATCTCATTGAGTTCACTTGATGTGAGATCAGTTTTGTTGACAAAAGGTAATATATTTGTGAGAGGAATTTAACTTAGTATTGCAAAATATTTTGATAATGAAAAGGTATGCTATAAATTTAATACGGCATGCATTAAATTAATTTTAAACTGGCTAACTGACAGAGCTTTACATAGAATTGTAAATAGGGAATCCTTGTTGAGCAGCTGAGTTTCTAGCCAGAATTCTTGGCCTCACTTTATTTATTTTTAATCAGTGATGTTTGAAGAAAACATTAAAATGTTATTGATAAAGTTTGTACATGAAGAAACATTTGAATGAATGTTTGGTATTACTGACGACAAATAACTGTTACAGAGTTATAGGCTAGGGGCAGACATTAAAAAAGCCTGAGCCTGAATTAATTCAATCTTTGCAGGTTAGTTTGCGGGGGGGTTGGTTCTCCAATACCTAACTGGATTTGCCTTTTGCATTTGGTTAAAACATTGTGATATAATCCTCTGTTTTGTCCAAGGACTACACATATCAGATTACTCTGTTTCTAAAATTGTAACAGTTAAAATGAATGATTCTGTCATGTTCATAGACAAGACACCATCAGACACTTGTTGAAGCCTTGAGTAAATTCCTTACCCTTTTGATATATACAGTACTGACTTTTACATATTACGCTATTAGACTACAATAATATTTACTCACTTGGTACAATTTCATGGGTACCTTGTAACAATATGTATTGCCTTTGTGCACAAGAAGAAATATTACCATGATTACTGCTGTGGCTCGTACCAGAGACAGTGAGTTAACAGGTATGGTAAAACAATGCACTGAACATAACGGTGAAGTGGAGAGCTTTTATACAATAATAGCAGCAGGGACACCTTTCTTGATCTTTCTCAGGGATGTATATGGCTTCAAAGGTACCCTGCCTTTCTAGGAGAATGTATATCTTACCAGGACTAGTGCATTTTTTTCTGAATTGGGTCTCTGATAGTTACCTGCCTGCCTTAATAGATTAAGTTTGTAAACAGTATGGAGACACCATGCTGAGAACTCCATTTGTTTTGAAATACTAAAGAGAGGAAGCACTAAAAAAAATGGTAGACCTATGAACTTGACAGCTTTTAAGAGGTAATGCTTTCATTTACCTTGTTTAACTGATCTGTCCCTGGGGGGGAAAAAAATCATGAAAACATCTTTTAAATTGGATGCTTCTAAATGGAAACAATCTGAAATAGGCAATGGTTTCAGCCATTTCTTTTTCAGAATTTAATGGGTTTGTTTTATTTGATTTGGGTTTTCATGCTGTATTTTCCATTAGAATTGTATCATGTGATATGAAATGTTCCACCTATCCAGGCCAGAGTCTAAGCTTAGACTGTAAAACAAAAACTGATTGAGGTGGTCTTTTCCTTCTGTGTCATCCATCACTTTCTGTAAGATATCCCAAGTCTAATAGTAGTACTTTTTCCTCTTCGAAAGTCCTTGAAAGAAGTTGTTGGTGACAATTATTGTGGATCAAAAAATAATGCCTTTTGAAACGATTTTGCTTTTCATGCTGTCCCAGAGTCATGTTCTTATTTCAGGTGGAAAGCTATAAACAAGGCCCCACCATTGAAATCCATCTTATCCCCTGAAGTCAGCAACATGTGTTTTGGTTTTTTCCACGCCCTTGTTTATACTGGGTCAGATCAATAGTCAGTCTATCCTATTGTCAGTGTCTCTGACAGCAGCAGGGGCTGATGCTATAGAGTAGGGGTACGCAATTATTTCACTTGTAGGGCCGCTTAACAGGTTTTGGTGAGCTGTTGAGGACTATACACTGTGCGGGCCGGCTCCCGATCTCGGGGGCGAGCCAGGCCCGTCTTTGTGCACACAGGCTG
>NW_005843062.1:200151-200955 GCF_000455745.1 Alligator sinensis
CCTTGCTGAGAGCATAGCTAAATTATGCTATATACTCATTCAAGAACCTTGTCGTAAGTCGTCAAACGAGCAACAAGCAAATAAACAAATAAACAAACATAAAATTCGCTGCCCTGGAATTGAGTTACAGAATAATCAAAAACATTAATCAATACAAACACATAATCAGAACTTTACATTGGGATATCCCCCCTTGTTGAAGGCACAACTGAATCAGACCACATGCTCGTCACTCAAGTTGTTATAAGCTCCCACTACGGGTTGCTGAGCTAAACGAGCAAACACAAAATTTGCCAACACAAGGAGTTCGTCTTCTAAAGATCGAATCAAATAATAACCAACACAAATACATATACACACAATTAGATTCATAACGAAGAACTGTACAATCAGGGCTTCAGTGGGCGTCATGGCGAAGTCATACGTCAGGCCCTCGCTTCCTTCAATGATGTTATCCCTCTCAGGGCTTCTCTTCGCCACGTACTCTGAATTCCGGATCTGTAAATAAAACTTATAAAACAGATTAATGATCTTATTTAATGAACTTAAACAACTTTCCTAGCTCAATTGGATGAAACCGTTGAGGATCCATCATCTGGCTCTTCTAAATAACGAAAACCTAACTCATAAGCCAATCGCCACTGGCTTGCATCTCCTAAGATCCGAAGCTGTTTCTTAATGAGTCCAGAATGCTGTAGGAGAAATCCAAACATGTATCGCTCCTCCAGGGTTCTCTGTGGTCGGTTGGACTCGCGACATCTGGTGTCTTGAGGTCTGGTTGGGTGTTGACAATCCTGATCAAGA
>NW_005843062.1:201335-201540 GCF_000455745.1 Alligator sinensis
GGCATGCCATACGTGGGCCTTTTGACTAATCAGTCCTGCAACAAGCACTGGCAGTGGAATAGGTCAGTGAGTACTAGATGTTACCATGTTGATGTCGGTGACAATGTCCTCTACTCCACGAGGCCTGTCTAAGTAGGAAACTTGCTTCTTCCTGGTTCAGCAGGTTGGATCCAAGTTCCATGACCAAACTTCCTAACCATACAGC
>NW_005843062.1:202992-209246 GCF_000455745.1 Alligator sinensis
TCCGTGGGTTCGACAAAGTAAACCTCTGTTGCCCTCTTAAGGAAAAAGCTGGGTTTGAAGGGATCAGCGGCGCTTAGAGATCCTCACGCTCCTTTCTCGAACTCCACGTGCTTTCTCTTTCTCCGACTTGGGCGGAAACTACCCAAGCCTTTTGTATGGCTAGCAAGCCAATAGCTAGCCGCCACGTGTGCCTATATTAAGATTGGCCAATAAATTGGCGGAAATCCTAATACAAATAGCGGGAACTTCTTTGTACCGTGCATCACCATAATGCAAAAGAAATGCACGATGCAAAGAAGGCTACAAAACTGGCGGGAAAAACTCCTGCAAGCGGGTTCTTAATTGCAACAGAACACTCCACCGTGCAAAAGAGCTGTAATTTAGCGGGAACACAATTTAGCGATGCCGAAGCGCACACAAACAAGAAAATCACAACTTTGGGTTGTGACATACAGCAAAATCTTTCAGAAGATCTATTTAACAAATTATAGATAAAAAACAAATCACATACTAAAAATAAACATCTATAAGACATTTTAATTTTATTAAAATGGGATTTTAATAAAATTTAGGGGATGGGGTGTGTGGGATGTGTATGTGGAGAGGTGGGTGTGTGGAGTGGAGTGTCAGGGTGTGTGTGTGTGTGGGGGGGAGGGGGTTTCCTGTGCACTAAGTCCCGGGAACCAGTTGAGGGTGTAGGTGGGCGGGGGGCAGGTGGTGCATGCAGCAGAACTGGCCTAGGCAGTGCAGATGCAGGTATGATCCATGTCCAACCCTTGGCATCTGGGCCATGGCTGTCCCAGTGACACCCCATATTGGGCCAAGTCTTGCCTGCTCCTTCCTGCCCTGGCTGGTGCCCACAGTTAACTAGTGGGGCTGTTCCCAGTGAGGCTGTAGCTGGCTCAGTACTGCTCATCTCCTCCTACTTCCAGTAGCTCCTCTTCACCTTCTGCCCCAATTGTGCCACTCCAGGTGGGGGGAACACTGCAGCTGGCTGGCTCCTGCCCCAGTGAAGGGGCTCCAGCTTCTGGCCATCATTCCATTCAGTCTGCCTGCCTGGTGTAGTGAACAGGCACCTGTGGGTGGCCAAGTGGGTAGAAGGCAGCAGGGAGCTGGAGCTGGAGTCTTGCATGCTGGGCAGGAACTTCCTGGCTACAGCTTCCACCCCACCCCACCCCCGAGCTTGGCTGGGCATTTGCTTCCTGGCACATGTCCCCGTGGCTTCCCTGTGCTGCCTGTTGCCCGGAGTGGCACAGCAGGGAAAGGAGGAAGAGGAGCCACTGGAGGCTGTGAGAGCTGAGCAGTACCTGGGCAGCTGCAGCTGCATTGGGAATAACCCTTCCAAGAAGCTGTACACACTGGCCAGGGCTGGGGCAGGTATGACCATAGTCTGGGCTGCGTGAGTGGGAGCAGGCAGGGCTCAGCCCCAAGGCAGAGTGCCATGGGCCAGATACAATCAATTGGTGGGAGCACACCCATGTGCTAGATCCAATCAGTTGGAGGGTGAGATCCAGCCTGCAGGTCATGTTTTGTGCACCCCTGCTATAGAGGGAGAACATTGAACTGCATATAATTAGAGTGATCTATGCCCCCTGCAATACCCTTCCTGGTATTCACCATTATTGGTTGAGAGATACCACAGGAAGCACCTCCAGTTCTTTATGCAATGGCCATTAGTAGATTTATCATCCATGACTTTATCCAATCTCTTTTTGAACCTGGCTATGCTATCTGTTTCTACCACCTACTGTGGCAATGAATTCCATGAGTTAACTATTCATTGTGTAAAAAAAAAAAAAAAAAAAAAAAAAAAAAAAGTAGTACTTTCTCTGGTTAGTGTTAAACCTATCACCTACTAATTTCATTGATTCTTCCCCAGTTCTAGTATTTCCCTGTATACCTGGTCCACACCCTTCATGATTCTGTAGACATTTATAATGTTCTCCCTCAGCCTTCTCCTTTCCAAACTGAAGAATTGTAGCCTTTTTAGTCTCTCCTGGTATAGCAGCTATTCCATGCCCTTGATCATTTTGGTTGCCCTTCTCTGTACTTTTTCTAATTTTACTACATCTTTTATGAGATGTGGGGACCAGAACTGCACACAGTATTCAAGAGGTGGCACACCATTGATTTGTATAATGGCATGATGATATTTTCAATTTTGTTTTAAATTAGTATTATTGCAGAGAGATTTACTATTTTAAAGCTAGCTGAAGTCTGTCTGTACTACAGTGTAGTGTAGATATACCTTAAACTGGTATAACACATACTTAATTAGAGACTTGTCTATGAAAATGCTGGGCTGTCTGTTACTTGGAATGCCAATTCTGTTTTCTTGCCTTAAATTAGGTCAAGATTTTGGTCCTCCGTATCTCAGTAGCAATCTATAAAACATGTATGCTAGGGTAACTCAAGTGTTATAAGCCTAAATAGTCAAAATTATTTAAGTTTTACCCTCAGTGAAGCCAATGTAGACCCAAAAATGATCTGGCTACTAACAATATGTAATTTCCTATGATGAAAGTCTCCATACAAATGCAAATTATTGAGCTACAAAAATACCCTTATAACAAAATAAAATATTTGCGAAAGTCTATCTAGACTTTAGTAAAGTATTTGAAACATTTCACCTGGGCAGTTCCTAGTTCATCAAGAAAAAATGTAAATTTGTATGTGAACTGTAGTTATAATAGCTAACCATCTCTATCAAGGAGAGGTGGCAATGGATTGCAGTGAAAGGGGCGCTATCAGACCTGGGGGAGATTATTACTGGAGTTATTCAAGAATTGGTTAGGGACCAATTTTATTTAATATTTTTATATGAAATAATTAAAATAGGAGTCTGTGAATACAATTCACTTATGACATAAAATTGAAGGGTATCATCAGTACAACTGAGAATTGGGATGTCACAGAGAAAGAATGAGATGACACTGAGAACTTGAGTAATAGAAATGGGATGAAATTTAATAGTGCAGAGTGTAAGATCATGCACATAGGGATTATTAAGAAGATTTTTGGCTATTAACTGGGAGCTCATTAATTTGAAATGACAGAGAAGAGCACATTATTTCATCACAGGATGACTAGGTGTTACCAATGTGATGTGGTCATGACAAAGAGGAATGCAATCTTATAATGTATATTTTGAGCTATTCCACTAAGGTTAAAGACATTTTAATACTTTGTAGAAGACACTGGTAAGACCTCTTTGAGAATACTATATAAAAGGTTCTTTAGGTAAATCTGATATCTTTTATTAGACCAACTTAAATAGTTGGAAACATTTTTCTTATTGAGCTTTCAGGTTTAAAAACCCTTTGTTAGGCTGAGGAAGCATCTAGTTGGTGTGTGTGTGCTCTTCCTGGATGGAAGGAATAGTAAAGAATCCATAGGCTGGTATGCATGGAAGAAAGCCAGTCAGTGAAGAGGTAAATTAAGGAGTCAGTAGGTGAGAGAGAGGTTTTGTGGGGAAGGGGGGTGAAGGGGGATGAATTTAGCAGGTAAATAGTGGAGCGGTACCTGGGGAGTCAGTTGTCAGGCAGGTTATAACGTGTCATAAATCCAATGTAATATATAATTCTGGTCACCCATATTCAAACAAGATTTATTCTAAGTGGCAAAGTTGCAAAAGAGAGCTACTAGAATATTTTGACAGAAAACTGAGAGACCGTGGCTTGGTTAGCTTACCAAAATGAAGGCTGAGCGGGTATGTGGTTACTGTCTCCCTTTATGTCAGGGAAGCAAACAAGCTATTTAAGTTAAAGGATGATACTGGTACTAGAACAAGTGGGCATACTCTGGCCCTGAATACATTTTAGGTGGGAAATTGGAAGAAAAAATTTAATCATGATAGCTGTCAGTTTCTAGAATATCCATCCAATACAGGGAGCAAGGCAGGCAACTTTTGGTAGTTTTAAAATGGAGCTAGATCAACTTATGAAAAGATTATATGATATATTTGCCCATTATAACAAGGGTTCTGATCTCAATTACCCCGGAGTTCCCACCCTGTCCTGTGTTCTTAAAGCATTTATGTTCCATATGACTATGAAGAGGTATTGGCACGGGGCGACACTGGAGCAGAGAAGACAAGCTGGGAGAGTGATGATTCAGGAGCAACTGCTCCCTGTGTATAAAGAAGCCAGGGGGTGGAGCCACACAGCAGGAAGGAGGAGGCAAGAATGGGCGGCATCTCCTCCAGGGGGGAGAACACAGAGAAGATTGCGGGGATGGGGCAATTTGGAGGCCTGTCCAGTGTGTCAGAGAGGGCTGGATGAAGAAAAGGAGCTGAGTGTGTCCCGAAGACGAGAGTGACCTTCAATAGGATCACACAGAAGAGAAACAGATGTGCGGGAAGCAGAGAAGCTGTGAGAAGTGGAGGCAGGGGCGGATGCTCTAAAAGAACAAAAAAAGAGAAAGTGAGAAAGGAAAGGCAATGAACACATAGAGACACCTTGGCTTTGAGTTTGGTTTTTAGTTATTGACTGTTCCCTGGATGGGCTTGAGGATAAAACAAGGAAGAATGTGTAAATACTTACCAAAAAAATAAAAGTGGAAATTTCAAGACTATTCAAGACATGGCTTTGAAAGTTACTTGGACTGATCCATATATCAATAAAGAAAACAATACTCCAAAGACGTTTTTGAAAAACTAAAAAATAAATAAATAAAATTACAATAGTCTTGTAATAGTTAAGAGTGTGAAGAAACACAAAGGACAATAAAGAGAATCATTTGACTACAACAGACTGCAGTTTGAGTATTAACCTAAATCCATGCGTCAGGTAAAGAGGCAGAGGAAAGGCTGATAAAAGGGGTGAGGGATTGTCAGTAGTATACTGCGGTAATTAATACCTCCCAACTAATAACATCAACAATCCATCAAGATGTGGCAGGCAAGAGTTGGAATAGATGCAGGGGGTGATAGCCAAGGCAATCAGCAAACCCCTTCACAGTGACTTACCCTTCTAATTAATCACATTCAGGATCATGCTCACTATCATTAAGTTGTCCTGTACAAAAAAATAATAGCCAGCTCCTAGCCTCATGTCTTGTAATATTAACATTTAGCATAGGGGTGGGTAATTATTTCAGGTGGAGAACTGCTTAACATGGTTGGGTAAGCTTTTCAGGGCTACATGAGTAGCCCCACCCCTTGACAGTTGCCCCACCCTGTGGGCACCATATTGGGACTGGAAGTTCTACCCCTAACCCCTGACTGTTGCTACCAGAAGTCCCTCCCTTTACCCCCCAGAAATATTCCTTTGGGGGGGGAGGAGCATCTTAGAACCAGAAAAAAACTAAATCATACACTAAAAGACAAACACCTACTATAACATGTTTTAATTTTATTACAAAAGTATTTTTGTCATAATTTGTGTTTCTGTAGTGTATATAGAGGTGATTGTATAATAACTGAAAAATAAATTCTTAGTCTTTTATATTGTGTTGGGGGTTTGGTTGGGGGTGTATGGTGATGTGTAGGAGGGGTGTGGGAGGGTTGTGAGGAGGTGTAGCTGTGTGTCTGGGGGGCATAGGGTATGTTGGGGGGTTGTGTTATATGTGGGGAGTTGTCAGGATAGGGTGTGGCTGTGTAGCATTTGTGGAGTGTGAGGGAGGGGCCCAGTGCTGCACATCGCAGTGAGGGGCACAGCCCCCACCAGGCGGTCTCTATTGCCAGTGCCCCCTGTTGTGCATGGGCAGCCCCTGCACTTGCACAGCATGGGAGGGAAGGCCCATGGGCGGGTCCATGGGCGGAGAAGGCAGGTCCATGGGTGGGGAAGGCAGCTGGCTCACACACATGGGGCTTCCCTCCTGTGCTGTGAGAGTGCAGGGGCTGCATGTGTGTGGCAGGGAGTGTCAGTGATAGAGATTGCCCAGTGATGTCCAGCTCTGGGCAGAGCTGCATATCCTCAGGTACTAGTGTGTGCACTGGGCACAAGTGTCCTGAGCACCCCCACCTGCTGCTGCTCCTGTCACTACGTGCTTGGAATGTGTGCCATGGGGGAAGTGTGTGGGGAAGTCCCCCCATACTCCCTCACATCCACACACTGCCTCCCTGAGCTCTGCACTGGCACCGTCTCCCTGGAGACAAAACAAGATCACTAGAGAAGCTTAATTTGCAACTTTTTATGAAGTTACTTTGCATCTTACTATATCATGATGCTATTAATATTGCTGTTCTCAGTGACCCTTTTGGTGGCATCACTTTTACTGCTGGTATTCATGATTGACAGTCTTAGTAAAAAGGG
>NW_005843062.1:209256-222658 GCF_000455745.1 Alligator sinensis
AGATAATGAGTCTGAACTTTTCCCATCCCTAGAAGTAGTACCCTTCTGGTCAGGATTGAGTTACATTGACGGGACAGTAAAAGGAGGCTTACATTACTACTCTCAATACAAGATTCATTTTCTGGACTCATCAATACAGGAATTCAATCTCCACAGCTATCAATCTGACAACTTTTATTAACACTAACATTTAAAAAAATAAATAGAATAAAAAGCCATCCCATAATTTCCATTTGCTGCTTGTTCATATGAAACAGAGAAAAAACAAAGATTTAAGACAAGGAAGTTCTTTCATAAGTTTCTAAACATCTTTCACAAGAACATCCCCTTTTAAAAAAGCATAGAATATTGATGCCAGCTTCTTTCATTTAGATGTGGTGACTGGTTTAATACTTGAGGGACTTCATCACTTGGGAGGGTTAAGAAGCTTAATGTCTCTGGCTAGAGTGATGAAAGCTTACTGTTACATCAGAGACATACATCAAGGGGTCATTGAACAACTGTTCACCAGGACACCCTTGGGGAAAACTAGGAATAGTGGTCACAAACTCCTGGAAGACTGTTTCAGGCTCAACATTTGGAAAAACTACTTCACAACTAGGGTGTCCAGACTATGGAATAATCTCCCAAGAGGAGACTGGATGGTCACCTTGCTGGGGTAACCTGACCCCAGTTTTTTTTCCTCCTTGGTGCAGGGGGCTGGACTTGATGATATTCCAAGGTCCTTTCCAGCCTTACAATCTATGAATCTATGAAAGTTTGAAGACTTTCTCTTGAAGGCTCTCCTTTTCAAAAACCGCAATCATAGTTATCTACCAATCAAAGCCTTGACTGTTGCTTTTCCATTAGATTCTATATAACCTTTTATCCCTTTGCTGGGTTGGATAACTATGTCAGTAATACAACCAAGATTTCTTCTTCCTATTTTATCATTAGAGCAGAGGCCTGCAAATGATTCAGGCTCTGGCCTTGCAGTAGCAAGAAACCTTTTTGCCTGCCCACCCCCCCCCACCCCAATGTGAAGGTCCTCCATATGTCAAAAGCCCCTTTTGCAGTAGTTGCCCCCTTTTGGGGATGCTTTCTCTTTTCTACCTTTTCTTCCTTCCTCTCTCTCTCTCTTTTATTATATTATTATTTTTATATAAGGTGCACTTGTAGTGAAAATAGAGCTTGCAGATGCTTTTACAAATGTACTTTAAATTTAAAAGTAAGTTGTACCATGTAACAATGTTAGCAAGGGCAGGAATCTCTGTATGGAGCGGGTCCCTGAATGAATCATGGTTGATTGTGTAACTCAGTAGCTAGTCTGGATAAGCAAGTTAACAAGCGGCAATTAACACCTACAAAACTACAGACTAAGAAGAGGCAAGAATCAATGCAGAGCCAGGAACTCCCTGAAACTTCACTGTTAAAGGTACGGAAGCCCCGGTTTGAACTAATCAATGCTGGAAACAGACCCTTGAGGCTGAAATATGCCCTGATCAACCACTTCCAGAGCTCTAGTCATCATGGCAGTGAATCAATCAAAATTCATCAACAGACTCCTGAGACGTCACGTCTGCAGGTACGTGCACCTTGCAGCTGACAGCTGCCATCCAGCAGCTACCAAGAGGGACGTCCCTTGAGGTCAAAGACCCCTGGATTGGGTAAGCCCAAGAATTGGGGAGTCACCAAAGTCAGCCAGAGAGGGATAAAAGGCAGTGAAGAATGATCCCCAATGGCACCCTCTTTGACCTGATCAGCACCCTGCCTGTCCAGCCAGAAGGACCAGCCAGTGACCCCCCTTCTGAAGCAACATCACACTGAAAGAAGCCTTGACTGGCCAACGACGGCAGACTCCAGCACTTGGGGATAGGTATATCTTGACACTGGTGCTTAGTGTTCATAGGTAGCTACTGTGAGTGTGTTTGTGTGCGTGAATGTGTGTGTGTTTGAGGGGATCAGCACCAAGGTTTACAGTCTGACTTTTGCATCCATCCAATAAACTAAAATCTTATGATGATCCTGCGAGTTGGTCCTCTGTAGCCAACATTGCTACTATTTTCTTGTAATTGTACCTAACTTCTTCCTTATTTTCCACTGATGTAGAATCATCTTGCAGTCTCTAATGGATTTAACCCTAGACCCCTCTGATGCACCTTCTTTGAAACCTATAATTATTATTCATGTATATTGCTTTCCCTTTGTTCTCAACACGTGTTCACTCTGCACATCCCACTCAGCACTTCACTGCTTGTTCTGTTAACTCAGTGGAACTTTCAACAGACCCTTTTGTGGCAGCACTTAAGAGCAGAAAATGATATTTCAGTTCCAGATGCAGTATTTGGTTCTGGTCCCTGAAATTATTTTTATTATTTTTTTAACTTAGACGTATCCTGAGCCTAGCCAAAACACAACTGGTTTTGCAGTCTTTTCAAACAACATTTAATTGAATCAAATCTATCCTAGAAGACTAAAGTGACCCACGTATACTAACATTTGGAGTGTTCAGGAGATCACAGTGTTTAAAGCCACAGACAAAAGACAGGTAGTATAGAAATCCCACCAATATCTGATGTCACACATTGGCAGAAAATTAGTTGTCTGAAATGGGAGTAAATAATCCTCACAGTCAATTCCTACACAATACTGCAGTGGAAGACAAAATTATCCAAGACCTTAGTTACCCTAACCCAGAGGACAGACCCTTCCTGAAGCCAAATCTGGGGATCAGCTGTACTCTGAGATTAGAATGAGGGTGGCAGAGCAAAACAGAAGTAGGTATGGTCGTATTTCCAGTAGACAAATGGACACATCTAACCTAGTTTCCCATTTACAGCTGTAGCCAATAGCTGATCCTTCAGAGGAAGGTGAAAAAATCATTATCTATCTGAGCAGTTTTGAACTAAGGAAGAGAAGTGACCAGTTGAAGATCTGAAACAAGGGATTGGACTGTCGTCTCACATACAAAAAGACTAATGTTTGGAGACAAAGCAGGTGTTGCATTAAGTCCGTGACATGGAAGCACATATAAATGGTATACGGGGAAGTTCTTTGTTCATTCTGTGTGGTACCTTATTCCATAAAGTGCCCACTGATTTCAGTATCAACATTCCATTTGAGACATATTGCACCCAAAATAGTATTTTCCTGCCAAAGTAGTGCCCTTCACACCAATGCCACCTGTTGTGGAGCCTTGACATAGCACAGCAAGTTGTAATGAGGCTAGATCAGAACCCTGGACCCAGCCAGTAGAGGATCTGGACCCATCAGAAGAGGAGGGCAATTAATCCCCTGAACAAGCACCACCTGCAGCAGGCCCAGAGCAGTGTTCTGGTCCCTGTTGAGCTGACTGAGGGAACTGGGGCAGTCAATCCTCTTAAGCCATGGGAAGCAGGCCCCACCTGCTCCCACCCTTAAAAGAGAAACCCAGCCCTCAGTATCTTTGGGCAAATGTAGAAATTCTTGCTCCTGCCCTTCCTTGTTGGTTCTCTTGTTTTTTATTCCAACTCTGACTTCAGTTTGCAATGCTAAAGAACCCTTGGCGTCCCCTCATTTCTGGCTTTCTGATCTCTGGTTTGACCTCTGGCTTTTGGTTTTTGATCTTAGTTAACTTTCCATTTTATCCTGTCTCCAGCTCTAGCTTTTGACTGCAATGAGCAGAATGCAGGGACAAGCCTGGTCAGGAAGTCAGAAGGTCAATCCAAGAGTGGAGTCTAAGAGTGAGCTGATTCAGGAAGCCAGGAGGTCAAGCAGGAAGTAGAGACAGAGAGCAAGCTGGAGGAAACAGAAAAGTTGTCTTAAGTCAGATTATATCCTTTTGTCTGGACATGTTCTGTTTCCAAATAGGGGTTTATGTGGGGTAGCAGACCTGGATAAGTGGCTTTGTTGGCCAGGCTGAGGTCCAAGGTTCAAGGTTGTAGCCTGACACAGGATCCACTGTTGGCCTGGGAGCTAAATTGAGTATGGAAGGGATGGCCTACAGCAAAGTTAAAAGACAAATTCAAGCCATTTGTTAAACACGGACACGAACGTTCTGCCTATATGGGAGGATGTCTCCTGTGTGGTAACAAAGTCCATCACAAGTCCTTGATGCTTTCCATGTTGGACAACCAGGAATTATTTGAATGAGAAAGGTTGTTTACTGGTCAAAGATAAGTACTGATGTGGACCAAACAGTAAAGAAATGTGAGCTATGCCACACTACTTTATATGTACCAGCTAAGGCATCAATCTCATGAGATTTCTTTTGGTCCAAACCTCCAATATGGCTAGGTCTCTCTGAATCCTAGCTTTACTCTCCAGTGTATCTATTACCCCTCCCCACCCAGCTGGGTGTCATCTGTAAACTTGGTGAGGGTGCACTGCATCCCATATTTCAGGTAGTTGATGAACATATTGAATAAAAATGTCCCCAGGACTGACCCCTGGGGCACTCCACTTGATACCAGCTACCAACTAGACATCAAGCCACTGATTAGTACTCTCTAAGCGTGACCATCTAGCCAGTTTTCTATTCACCTTACAGTCCAGTCATCCAACTAGTAGATCCTGAGCTTGCTTATGAAAATGTTGTGCTAAAGTCAAGGTATATCACATCCGTTGCTCTCCCCACATCCACAGAATGAATCATCTCATCATACAAGACAACCAGGTTGGTTAGGCATGGCTTGCCCTTAGTGAAGTGATGCTCACTGTTCCTAATCACCTTTCTTTCCCCCAAATGCTTGGCAATGGATTCCTTGAGGGTCTGCTTCATTATTTTTCCAGGGACTGAGGTGAGCCTGACCGGGTCTGTAGTTCTCTGGATCCTCCTTCTTCCTTTTCTTAAAGATGGGCAATATATTTGCCCTCTTACAATCATCCAGGATCTTTCTCAACTGCCATGAGTTTTCAAGGATAATGGCTAGGAGCTCTGTAATGACATCAGCCAACTTCCTCAGCACCCTCAGTTGCATTGTGTCCAATCCTATGGACATATACATGTTTAACTTTTCTAAATAGTCTCTAACCTGCTCTTTTTCCACTCTTGGCTACACACCAAATTGTGCTACCCAGTGCAGTATTCTGGCCCATGACTTTGCCTGTGAAGACTGAGGTAAAAAAGACATTGAGTACTTCAGCTATTTTCCCCTCATCTGTCCCTAGGTTGCCTCCTGCATTGAATAAGGGACCCACACTTTCCCTGATATTCCTCTTGTTGCTGACATACTTGTAGAAACCCTTCTTGGGCTCCTAGCTAGCTGCAACTCCAGTTTTAACCTTCCTACTTTCATCCCTGCATGTCCAAGCAATACTCTTATGTTCCTCCCTAGTTGTTTGTCCAAGTTTCCACTTCTTGTAAGCTTTCTTTTTGTGATTTAGCTCACTGAAGAGTTCCCTGCAAAGCCAAGCTGGTCTTCTACCATACATATTAGTCATCATTGGGATGATTTGTTCCACCCCACACAATAAGATTTCTTTAAAATACCATCAGCTGTCCTGGACTCCTTTCCCCCTCAAATAGTTCTCCCAGAGAATCCTGCCCATCAGTTCTCTGAGTGAGTTGTAGTCTGCTTTTCTAAAATCCAAGGTCCTTATTCTGTTGCTCTCCTTTCTTTCCTCAGGATTCTGAACTCAGTCCTCTCATGGTCGAGTTCCCATCCACTACTGCATGCCATCTAGCTGCCCAAGTTGCCATCAACCGCCACCCGAAGAGGACCCCCGCGATAGACTATACCTAGACTGAGACACTTTTTCCTCGGACCACTTCTTCCACCATTGCGGACCATTGTCATGGGTATGTGTGTTTCTATCCTCTTTTTCTCCCAGCGTCGCGAAACGCCCCCCTCCCCTTCCCCACTCCCCTCTCCCTTTACCCCCGGGCTTAGTTGGCTAACTTTGTATCGCATGTAACCTAGTTGCATTTCCAACCTCACCCCCATCCTTCTATTGTTAGTCCCTCGCCCGGGCGAACTGTATTTCCCTATCGGCTTTGTCATCTTTTTTTTGGATTTACAATCCTAAACACTACTACATTCCCCACCAATTCTTCCCTGTTTGTGAACAGCAGGTCAAGAAGAGCATGGCCCCTAATTGGCTTCTCCAACACTTGCACGAGGAAGTTGTCCCCAAGACTTTCCAAAAGCTTCCTGGACTATCTGTGTACTGCTGTATTGCCCTCCCAGATGTCAGATGAAAACTAGAGCCTGTAATTGGGAAACTTCTGCTAGCTGTTTGAAGAAAGCCTTATTAACCTCATCCTCCTGGTTTTGTGGTTTATAGCAGACCTCCACCATGACATCACCCTTGTTGCTCTCCCCTCTGACCCGAACACCAGATAATTTCAGTAGGCTTGTCTCCCATTTCATACTGGAGCTTTGAGTAATCATACAGTTTTGAGTAATCATAAAGAGCAACTCCTCTTCCTCTTCTCCCCTGGCTGTCTTTCATGAACAGTTTTTACCTATCCATGACAGTGTTGATTGCTATCACACCAATGTCTTTTATTCCAATCACATCATAGTTCTTGGACTGTGCAAAGACTTCCAATTCCTCCTGCTTGGTTTCCAGGCTCTGTACATTCATGTACAGACACTTGAGGTAGCTAGCTGTTTCCCCTACTTTCTCAGGAAGAACGAGAAGGCCTCCTCTGTTGTCCTCTCCTGATTGTGCTTCTTCTAGGTCACCCGTTTCCCCACTTGCCTCAGGGCTTTGGTCGCCATCCCCTGGCAAAACTAGTTTAAAACCCTCCTCACTAGATTAGTGAGCCTGCCTGTCAAGACGATTTTACCTCGCTTTGTCAGGTGGATCCCATCTCTTCCTAGCAGTCCTCCTTTTTGGAACAACATCCCAAGGGCAAAGATGCCAAAGCCCTGCTGACAACATCATCTGTGCAACCATGCAGTGATATACAGGATGTGTCCACTCTTGCCCAGGCCCTTTCCCTCAACCAGAAGGATCAAAGAGAACATCACCCAATCCCCTGTTCCCCTCACCCTGAGCCCTGTAGTCACTTTTGATCTGTTCATGGAGTATCAATGGTGTCTACATGGATAAGCAGCATGGGGTAGTAGTCAGACTCCATGACATCTCAGATCAGGGCTCCAGGCAAACAGCAGGCCTCCCACAACTACAGGTCAGGCTAGCAGATGGATGCCTTCATCCCTTACAGAAGGGAGTCTCCAATCACCACCACCACCCATTGCTTCCTCTGGATGGCCGTGGGATCAATCCTCCCAAACTTGGGAAGGCTTCATCTGGCCTCTTCTACCAATGGACTATGCTCCTCCTCCTCTCTTGATAGGGTTCCATATCTGTTCTCCAGGCAAACTGCTGGAGGTGAAGATGACAACTTCTGTTTGCTGCCAGAGGTTGCAAGCTTCCAGATTCTACCTCCATGGGAGTCCACATCCTCTTCCTCCTCTAGTGCTGTCTCTGGTAGTCCTTCTTCCTCAGTACTAGAGGTCTCCTTTAGCACTGAATTGATGAAGTTCTCATGGTGAAGGATGCTTCAGAGCCTTGCCACCTTCTCCTGTACATCTCTTGCCTGCTTCTTGAGGGACACCACCAGAAGGCACAGCTCACAGCACAGACACTCCACCACCTGGCTGTCACTGCAAGGAACCTGCAAGCTTCAGTTACCACAATGACAAACCAAGACCTGGGTGAAAACCTCTATGGTGAGCTTACTGGACAGGCACCTCACAGGTACAAGCAAAGGAAGAGCTGGTACTGGCAGTGGCTCTGGCTTCACGATGTCCTCCAGGCATTTCTTTGGGACTCTTAATCTGCCGCCTTTCTCTTTCTGCCCTCTTTCTGAACAGGCTTCCCCTTTCAAACTTTCCTGTAAGCTGGCCTGTTCACTTCTCCTTAGTCGCAAAAGGTTCTCTTTTCCCTGCTTCTGCTCACCAAGCTTACAGTGAAGAAAGGTGAGAGAGGTTTTACAGGCAGCCCCCCCTAGTGAACTCCACCTCACTTGGGACTCTAGCTAAGCAAGGGGCTTAAGTATTGGTATAACTTCTGAGTTTTAGGTACTTACACTAAATATATGTAGGTTAGCTACCCCTAATAAAAGAAAGGGCTTACCATAAAGCTCCCCTGCAAAGATCAGGGTGGCAAACTGACTTGAGAAATGCTTGAAAACTTCCCTGTTTTCTCCCCCTGTTCAGTTGGTTAATTACTTGTCCTGGAATCTTGGTCTTTTCATGGCAACTGCCAATACCATCCCCCCCAAGTCCATTAACACAGACTAAAGTAGCCTTATTTCCATGAATGCCACGTGCTCCTGGAGGTCGGGGGGGGGCATGATGAGCTCCCACAGGCAACAGCAGTTCTGGTGGTGGTGGGAGTGTGGTGGTGGGAAGTGATGAACTCCCACAGGCAGCCTCAATGCTGTCAGCAGCAGGGAGAGGGCCTGGCAAGTGCAGACTAGCGGTCGGTGACCACCTGCACACACAGCAAGAGGCAGCGGCAGTGGCCAGCTGTGATCGTGGACTGCCAGCAGATGCGAGGTGGGGTGTGGTGAGCAGCAACCACCCACAGGTGCCAACAACAGTGTTGGTGGCGCCTTCTCACAGGGGGTACACTGCTATGCTCAGAGGGTGCGTATGCACCCCCTATGTGTCACCAATGCTTATTTCATAATCAGTGAGAAATGGGCTGGAGTTAATGGATGTGTAAATATAAAATAACATTTCCTCCTCATATAGGAGGCAGCCATATATGAGAGGAGACTCCTATGAGCAAACAATTTCCTCTGCTCCTGTAGTACTCTGTAGCCTGCAAGGTACAGAAGCATCTTTCAGGGTATTTCTGTGGCTTTTACACCAGTGTTTAGAAGCATTTGTATCTAAGTGAATGCAGATTTGAGCTGTGATAGTGGGTCAGAGGTGTGTGAAGAGCTGGTTTCTATCACAGTGGTTCATTTGCAGCAGTAAAGGGCTATGAAGTGTATCTATGGATTTTAAATGTGTATCTATGGATTTTATTGTTGTCATTTGAGATGCATAACAAGAATCCCCTGCCAGGGATCCCAATTCAGTTCTTCTTTTATCAAGCAACAGCTCAGTATCTGAAAAAAAAAAAAATCAGGAGAAAAGTCTTTTCATGACTGTCCTGTTGGCATTATTCAAATTATCACTGTTTTTTAAACTTATTAATTACAATTTTCAGGTAATTAAATGACTCGTAAATATTGCCATTTGAAATGCAGTTTTTGTCTTAGATTTACATTTTTTTTTTTTCAGACCAGATAATATGTCTTCTATTCACTGCTTCTGGTATTCCTCAGTAATATATTTGCCTTTGTATGTGTAACTGCAGGAATGTGAAAAGTAGCTAAACACGCATATTCTGAATATTAAAAAAAAAAATCTTCTAAGTGTTAGCTATCTCAAGACATTTTGAAATCTAGTGGCCACATCTACATGAGTAGCAGACTGCGTGGTTGTAATTTTTGCAGTCATTTAGTGCTTGCATAAGCAAGTACTAAATGACTGCATAGTAAGCAGCATTACTGTACAGTACCATTGCTGCACATTTGTTTTCAGACGCTACTGTGTAGTATCTCTGCACAGTACAACTGCACAGTAGCATCACATCACAGTTAGTACCTGCCAATGCTACAGCGCAGTAGTGTCTCATGTAGATGTGCCCAATATGTTCAAATCTGATTTATATTTCTCTACATCCGACATGGGTAAATTTACTGATATCCCAAAGTAGTATTGTTTTAATGTTAAAATATACCTGTTTTCTATTTTCAAGATCCCCAAGTGTTTACGTATCAAACTTAAACATAATCCATGTCATATATTACTACAGTACTCTGTGGATTATTAGTAGTTCACAGGCCACAATCCAAAGATTCTGATGTAAAAGTTACTTTAATAAGTTATTGCACTACACCTGTTTAACTGAGTAAAATCACACCCCAGTGAAAAAGAAGGAATTTTACTGAAACTTCAGGAAAGATTTTCAATAGTCAGGATGGAATGGTCAGTACTAGTATTTGGCCAGAACACTATTCCCAGCTTCCCTGTTCTTACAAATAGAGTTTGTTGTATTTAATAGCCACTAGGTATCAGACCATTACCTCTGCCTCTCATCTGAAAGAGGGTCCCATGAGCAATACACAATATCCTGCTATGTGAGAGGAATTACTTCAGTGCTTACACAAAGAAAAAATTGCCCTCTTCTTTGCCACATCTTAGGTTTTGCTTGCATACTTTGTACCCGAGAACTGGCCTGACCCAAAGTGCCTATGTATGGGTTCTGTGACAGTTGTCAAGATATGCCTAATGGAGTCCAAAGTCTTGGCTAGCATGGTAATTAATCTGGATATTTATAGAGAACAGTCATTTTTTAATAGCACTCTTCAAAAGTTTACTAGCCTGTACTGTAGAAATGATGCCGTGTCATGTCTACATGTGCTTTTTAATGCATAGTAGCATATTTTACTGCACATTAAAGCAGCACTTAAAGAAAACATACTATTAAACTAATGCACAGTAAAATAGACTACTATGCATTAAGCATCACCTAAAAACCATGCACTTGTGCTACAGTGCATTAAGACAGACTAATGTGCATTAATTTAGTACCTCACATTGGAGATACTAAATTTTAATGCACATTAGGAAAAGTGCATTAATGCATGCATAGATGCACCCTGTATTTTCTAAATTGGTAAGAAATGCTGTCAGAGCTATTTTTTTTTTCAGACCAGATAATATGTCTCCTATTCACTGCCTCTGGTATTCCTCAGTAATATATTTCCCTTTGTATGTGTAACTGCAGGAATGTGAAAAAGTAGCTAAGCATGCATATTCTGAATAAAAAAAAAAAACAACCTTCTAAATGTTATCTTGCTCCCTGATGTTATTCCTGCTCCCTGACAAGATATTTCACTGAATCAGACAGCTTCCACAATAATACTGTGTGATCTGATACATGACAAACTACCTTTCTACATTATTAGTTTTCTTGCTTTTTCCTTCACCTGCACAAAGGAGGGGATGATATTTAACAAGATAACATCCCTTCTTTTTGAAAGGCAAGTTAGTTTGTTTGAAGACCATAATCATAAATGTCCTTCAGAGGTGATGTATAAAATGGTACAAGAGTTCAAAATATATGGAGGAGAATATCCTCAAGAGGGTACATTCCATCTTTCATACCTTGATCTTGAAAGAAACTCCCACATTGGGTGCAGGAATTTGCCTCCATAGAAGCACTAGGAGGATCAGGCTGAAGAGAAACAGTAAATCATTTGTATGATCAATTTTTAAATGACCAAATATTCAAAGGGAGGCAGTCCTTCGAAGAAGAATAGAGCATGGTAACAGCTGGAAATCAACGTTTCCACATGTATGTATGCATGCGGACACATTTACATGGCCAGCAATACAGCTAGGCAGCAGTGGAGAGCAGCTCCCCCAGCTGCCTGAAGATAAGTCTATGGGAGGGGAGGGGGGCATAGGAGATGCGGGAGGGGGGGGCAGCCTAAGGTGGCTGTAGAAGGGGCGGAGCTAGTGGGGCAGGGTTGGCAGCTGGGGCTGGGGGTGCTGCCCAGTTGGGTCAGTGAATGGGGCTAGGGAAGGAATGTGTGGCCATGGGCCTAGTTAAAGGAGTGGGACAGAGCCACAGGTGGCTCATTGGGGTGGGGGGGGAGGGCTCCACACTGTATGCCCTCCTGGGGATGGGTCAGGCACCAGAAGTGATGCATTGGGGGGCACATGCCTCCCTAGATTTGTGCATGAGGTGGGAGAGGATGTGGGCTTTCTGCTGAGGGGCTCAGGGCTCCCTTCCCTACTGTCCTCCCCCCAGGGACTCTGTGGCTCAGTAGGCAGAGCTGAGCATGGGAGGGTAGAGCAAGGTAGGGAGACTCAATGGTCCTGCCGCCACTTCAAGGACTCCTGGGCCAGCCATGCCACCAAGGTGAGGTGTCTTCTGCACACCCAGCAACAGCAAGGGGAGTCACAAATCCATACTGCTGCCACCCCTGCTGCTGCCAGGTGGGGAGAGGGCACCTCATCTTAGTGGCATGGAAGGCACAGGGATTTCTGCAGCAGCACCAGCAACACTGAGCCTTCCCATCCTGCTCTGCCCTCCTGTACTGGTTCTCACCTCCTGGGCCACAGAGGCCCCCAGAAGAAGGGCAGCAGGGTGAGGATCCCCAAACCCTGCATCAGGCAGCCTGCATCTTGCCTTGGCCCCTACAGGCTCCACTTGTCTCCACTCCAGCCATGCCATCTGTGGGGTAGCAGTGGGGGACAGACATTGGACTCCACTCCAACTACAGCAGCTGCTGCCTCCCATGCATAGCAGCCTGTGCTTGGGCTCTAGTGGCTGCCTACAGTTGGCTCCCATAGAGCAGGAAATGGGTAGGATTTAACCGCTGGGTCCTGTGGCCCTGGTAGCTGGTGGCCCACTCTTGCAGTGCCGGGGAGTGGCAAGTGGCAGGGGACTCTGGGTCAGGAGAGAGTAGCACTGGCAGGGTCAGGGAGATTCAGGTCAGGAATGAACGGCAGTGGCAGGGCTGGGGGACTGTGACTTGGGAGTGAGGGAAAATGGCATGACACCATGGGATAAGTCATCAGCATTTCAGGGCTACTCAGCACCACTAAACAGTGTGGGGGGACAGCCACAGCTGGACCTGTGTCCTGGTAAACAAAGGAAGTAGGGGAAGCTCTGATTTTCCTTTATAAGAAAAAACAAAAACAAAAAAACACAAAATCAAAAATTGCCCTCAGGCCAGAGTGTATAGGTATTTAAAATGTATATTATTGTAATAATTGAGTCACTGGTAGGCTTCCAAATTACCTTAAACTTGTAAATCTATCAATAAAACATTGTGTTCAACTGATACCTATATATAGTGGTGTTTCATTTAAATGACAGAAAAATGTGGATTTTGACTCTTTGAATCAGATAATCTTGAATTTTTAAGCAGGGAAAACCAGGATCCATGCTTATGAGTGCTAAGATTATGAAAATAATAATAATGTAATTGACTTACAGCTCCTTTGCCCATTAAAACAGTGTACAATGTTGGTGCCAAGACCTAGATTCTAGACCAAGGCACTTTCCAGCATTTTAATTTAATCTTGGTCACTTCCCCCTTGAAAATATACTGGGCTTTCCTTTATTACACCTAAATTATAGTGCTTGTTTTCATTTAAAACTGGCCTTGGCAGATAATGAATATATGTTTGAAGTAGGCACAAAAGGTTCTTTGGGTAAGTCTGATATATTTTATTAGACCAACTAAATCGTTTGAAAAAAAATTCTTAGCAAGCTTTTAAGTTTAAAAACCCTTCATCAGGCTGAGGAAGCATCTGCAGTTGGTCTGTGCTCTTCCTGGATGGAAGGAATAGTAAAGCCAGAGGCTGGTATGCATGCAAGGAAGCCAGTCAGTGAAGATGTAAATTGAGGAGTCAGG
>NW_005843062.1:222673-229246 GCF_000455745.1 Alligator sinensis
GATGATGTAGCAGGTAAATAGTGGAGAGGTGCCAGGCAAGTCAGCTATCAAGCCAGTTATAATGTGTCATAAATCCAATGTCTTTATTTAGTTCGTGAATTTTTGTATCCGGGAGGTTGATGAAGTGAAGTTCATAGGCTCATTTATGAAAATTGTTTTGTAAATTCCCTTTGAGGTTTAGAACTGAGAGGTTGGAAAGAGAGTGGTTTTCTTATGAAAAATGTGCCCCCACCAGTAATTGGGTATTCTTGTCTTTAATAGACTTCCAGTGTTCATTCATTCTGGTGCGCAGTTGTTTGGTGTCTCCTTCGTATTTTCTGTCGGGGCATTTGGTGCATTGGATGTGAGATATTACGTTTCTGGAAGTGCAGCTGTAAGATCCGGGAATGCTGATGGTTCTGTTGTGGGGTGTAGTAATAGGTTGGCAGGTTTTGCATTTCTTGTCATGGCATGGCTTTCTTTACTATTTATTCTATCAAGAAAGAACACACACCAACTGCAGATGCTTTCTCAGCCTGATGAAGGGTTTTTAAACCTGAAAGCTTGCTAAGAAAAATGTTTCCAACTTTTAGTTGGGTTAATAAAAGATATCAGATTTACCCAAAGAACCTTGTCTTCCTATGTCCTTAGGCCAACATGGCTACAACCTACACCCCTGCATGTTTGAAGTATGAATGTTAAATATGCTATGTGATTATATTAATGAGAAGAAAGCTGCCATGGGCTTTTAGTTGCTTTACCCAAAAATATTTTGTCAGAGCAAAAAGTCCAGTAAGCAGAATTCATTATGGTATGTAATAGGAAGATGAATATACTATCTGCTGTGTCCATTCTTGGTGAATAGTGGCTGCTGTGTTTTTACTCTTTTCTTGAGAGGCCTTTCTAAGAATAATATAAATTCAGTTGCTCAGTATTACCAAGGATACTATGTAATTTCTAGCACTATTACTTGAAGAAATATTTCCCTATATGATGCTCTTTGAAATGCAGGTAGGTACAGTATATCTATCTGCACTACATCTGTACTACTACAATTTGAGAACTTACACCTTTCTCAAAGGTGTGGCATAAGTTCTGTGGCATCAGAACTGATTGTGGTCAACAACTTCACTCCAGCAAGTCAAATCCAGTCCTTTTGTAGGTGAATAATATGTTCAAGCATAATGCATTAAAAGTTAAATCTTCCTTTTGTTACCTGATCTTCATTTGGGGTACTATAATCCTAAACTTCTGTTCTGGATAAGATTTTTGCTCTTAACAATGGACTATATCATGCCACCAACTTTGATTTCTGTGGGGAGTTCTGCTTGAAGACAGATGGTATGATATAGCACAGCAACATTTAATTAAGGAAAGGAGGGAAAGGTATGATGCCAATTTTAGGGTCATGATATAAAACAGCATTTATATTGTTTAAAAGAAAAAAAAATGTTCTTAGGAGCAAAGCCAACATATTCACTGTGGCTGCATCTCATGGACATGGAATACACCTGGGAATCTCACTTAAAGTAAACTATTATAATGGAATCTTTGTTCAGACCCAGTATTTTGCAGTTACTAAGTTATTTAATCACAGCAAGAAACTGATAGCTGAGTATATAGAATAACTTAAAAGTAACAATGATTGAAAGAAAGTTAACAAATATTCATATAGTTGGATGAGTCATAAAATAACATGTTCTATGGCTGTTCATGGTTCCATATTGAATAGCTAGGTTGAAATTAATCCTAATAGCTAGACTGAGATTAATTTTACCTTGGCCGTTGTGGTTAACAAAAACCTCCAGGAAGCTGAATTATAGGATGGTATTCAATGGGAGACAATGTATAATTCTATATTATCCATCATTTTATTTATCATTTTCTCAGGATGAAGTAGAATTTAAAAATATGATGAAAAGCTGGTTGTGTTTTATAGGAGAGCCACTCAGATCAGTATTCAAGGACTAAAAATGTCCCAAACTATTACAGAATTATGATTAAATCTTTCATTTTTATATGAAAAGGGCAACTCATAGTTACCCTAGCATACTCTGGATTAACATATATTCTTTTGTGTTTCCATTAATACTTATTTTTTTCCCCAGTGGAAGAATTGGCAAATCACTTCTAATCTTTTGTTTCTTTCAATATGAGTATTGTTCAAGGGCAAATAGTTGTGTTTATTTTAATACAAAAAATTCATGGTAAAATAAAAAGCACAGGCAAATAATCCATTACATAGATATAACTTCTTTGAACTCTAAAATATTGAATAGTTTAAGAAAACTTCTGTTAGAAAAATAATCCTTTAAAATCCCTTAACCACTTGCAGTGAATATTTGGCATAATTTCAATAATTTCAATATTTTTCCCTGCTTTTTATTGATTTATGTTCTTTTTTTTTCTTGTGATTGTGTGTATGTGCATGTGTGTATGTCCAGGTTTAGATGCTCTAATAATAATCAGTGTGAAAATATCAATGATACATGTACTGGAGAAAAAGAAGATGAAAGGATAAAATAAGAGGTTTAAGAAAGAAGTGACTAGGTTCTTAGTTGCTTTACCTAACATGCAGTGTTGGGTAATAAAAAATAAAGGAGAGATTTTATGCACTTTATTTTTAAATAGAAATGTGCTTCTAAATAGGCGCAGAGGGAAACTATAGCTGTAGTATGTTGTAATGATTATGTCTGTAGAATTGATTTGTGCCAATAGGCACACTGCTGTGAATGGAATTATATTCTGGGTAAGGTTACAGACTCAAATCCATTTTATTGCATATTCCTCCCCTTCCCTTTTTTCCTGGTCTGAAATTATTACCCCATGCACTTTTGTAATCTTCTTAATCTTACCTTCAGTCACAACATTCAGCAGTATTGGAGAAGCAAATGAACACCAAACATATTATCAATAATAAATAATTCGAAAAGCATTGTGGAAAAAATACAGAAAAAATGGAAAGCCATATCATATCTGCAGAAGGAAACTCTAAAAAAAAATAATTAACAGGAATCAAATGAATCTAAACAAGATGTTTCACTAGCATCTTCATAGCCATTTGAAATGAGGTACATTTTAACTAACATGAAACAGGTACATCTTAATTACACTCTGTTTCACAAACCAGATTTAATTTTAGCATCTGTTTTTCTGTGTATCAAATACAACATCATGGATTTAATGCACTGCAGTTCTACTGATGCAGCCTTTTAACTCTCTTATATTGCTATAGTTAAAGTTCCATTAGTGAAACTACAACCTTCTAGTTTATAAAAAATTATACTAAACAAAGTGTTATGGTCTACTGTGCTGTCAATTAAAGCAAACTGCCTCAGTCAGAAGCATACTTCAGTGTAATAGCTGCAAAGAGGCTGTTACAATCTACTATATTGTGTCAGTAATCTTTATAAGAACAAATATAAAATTATAGCTATAGTAGTATATTATCTCCTTGGTCAATAGGAACACTAAGTTATCCAGTGTTCAGGTTTTTGACATTTGTTTCTTCTAAAATGATACTAATTGGGTATAATCTTATTTACACAAGTGTCAATACCCTAGTCCCAATATTTGCATGTTGGGAATAATCTCAGTCTACACACCTCAGATCTGACTGGTCAAGTGCCTTGAGCTGTTCCTCCATTATTTGTAATATTTTTTTCTATATAAAGGGAGTTAATTGCTCCTACTGGTGAACACTTATAAGAAAGAGCATTTGGCATATTTAAATAATTCAACGAAGGATTGTCTTTGGATCAAAGACTTGCCTGATGTCAGCCATTCGTATCTGTCAGAATGATCATATTTTGAGAATTGCTATAAGGGCTTGTTTCTGGTAATTGTTTTTGCTATGAGCATAAATTTAGTTGTACTTAATTCTTCAGTCTGCACGTTAGAGGAAGTTACTTTAAGCACTTAACTAGATTTTTTAGATTCTGTCACTAATAAATAGCATTTTCTAAGAAATTTGCTTGGCATTAGCATTTAAGAAACAGGCTGAGATATACCCTCCCTTCTGACCACTGGAGTTATGGTATTTCTGTTGCCCTATGGGGTCAGGCCAACTCTCAGGATCTCAAAATTGTGCTGTTAGACAGGAGGGTGTGACACAATTGCACATATGCAAACACACAAATTAATTAGCCACACACACGCACGCGCGCACACACACACACACACACACACACACACACAGAGCAGGAGAAAGAGACTCAGTGGAAGGGGTGGAGTCCAGGTAGGGAAGAGAAACAGAGTCTAAGTCCTTTACTTGGGGAAGGAAGGTGGGTGATAACTACCTATCCTGGGCTGTGAGTTGATCCTCGATGACCAGTCGGGGTCTTCTCCAGCAAGGTGTCCAAAATGGGCTCACTGGCAGGGCCTCTGGGTGGATAGGTGGTGTGGCATGGTGCTGGTCCAGATGGAGAGGGCAACCCACTGGGTCTGTCTTCACTGCCCCCTTTTATAGAGTCAGACCTTCTATGACCCTAGTGGCAGGAGACATCCTAGGCAAGGGCCAGCCCCTGGTGTACTAAGCATGTGCATTCCAGGTGAGGATATGCAGTTTCACGTGTCTGTAATGGTGAGTTGGCTGGTTTCTGCAGCAGTCTTTGTCTTCCAAATCTTGAGCCAGGGAGAGTCAATGCAGGGTGATCATTGGGTCATCGAGTTCATGGTTTGGTCATTAGGAGGGAGCTATTTTTAGACCTACTGCCATTGTCTCTCAAGCACCCTCATTCATCCCCATTCATTCAGGAACAAATTTACATAGGAGGGGTAGGTATGAGTCATAAGTTACAACATACTTATACAACATGGCAAGGGGACAAGATAGGAACAAGATGGAAACCTGACACAAAATGAATACTTGACATCACTCATGCCAACCCACACTGCAGGCCTAAATCATACAATGTTAAGATGAAACAATAAAAATCAATGCACAAATGAATTGGGTGGATAGGTGGCATGGTATAGTGCTGGTCCAGATGGAGAGGCCGTCCTAAAGAGATCACAATCCACCATGCCTTTTATAGGGGTGGGCTACCTGTGTCTCCTATAGGAAGGACATGTCCAGGCAGAAACAGTCCTGCTCTGATGCATACATGCAGATCCAGGTGTCCTCATTGTTTTGTAGGACATAGTGGTGGGGTTGCTGGTTTCTGTAAGGTCTCTGTCTTCCAACTGTTGGGTTTCTGTAGGCCCTTTATCTTTCAAATACTGGGTCTTGTCTCTGTTCCTGGATGAGGTCTGTGGTTCCTGGGTGAGTCAATGCAAGGCAACGGTCGGGTCGTTAAGTTGATGGTCAAGTCGTTGAATTGATCGTTCAGTAGAGGCCTGCTACCATTGTACCTCAAGCACCCTCATTCATTCCCATTCATTCAGGAACCAATTTAAATGGGACTGGTTAGACATGAGTCACAGTTACAACATAGTTTACACCCAGGCAGAGGACACAAGATGGAGGCTTGACATACAAAATGGAAACTTGACATTACTTTACAGACATAGGCCTAATTCGTATACATTCAATATAAAACAGTAAAATCAATACAAACATGATAGGAACATAATATAATACAATATAAAATGATAAAAATCAATACAAACATGACAGAACACTATAATATTAAGGGGCCATTATTACAATGTGGGAGTATAAGAACTTAGCTTAGCTTACCTAGTATTACTTGTAATCACTTGTAAGGGATAGAGAGGGCAGAGAGAAAGTCAGAAATGGCTCGGAGAAGGGGAGGGAGTGTATTTTTAAATAAAGAAAAAAAGAAAAACTGGGGGTTTTGCTACACCTCAGACCTGAATGTATTTTGATTTCATAATTTCATAGTTTCATAGTATCATATCATAGAATCATAGAAGTAGGGTCGGAAGGGACTGTGAAGTAGTTCTTACGGATGTTTAATCTAAACCTACTCTCCAATAACTTGTGGCCGTTATTACTTGTTATCCCGGGGGGCGCTAGGGGAAACAAGGTCTCCCCCAAACCCTTCTGGTCCCCCCTAGTGAGTTTATAGATAGTCACAAGGTCCCCCCTCAGCCTTCTCTTGTGAAGGCTGAACAGGTTCAAGTCCCGTAGCCTCTCATTGTAGGGTCTGCCCTGCTGTCCCCAGATCATAAGGGTGGCCCTCCTCTGGACCCTCTCAATGATGTCCACATCCCTCTTGAAGTGGGGTGCCGAGAACTGGACACAGTACTCCAACTGTGGCCTGACCAGTGTCTCATAGAGGGGGAGGATCACTTCCTTGGCCCTACTTGAGATGCACCTGTGGATGCACAATAGGGTCAGGTTAGCCCTGCTGACCATGACCTCGCATTGTCGGCCCATGTTCATCTTGGAGTCCATGATGACTCCAAGATCCCTTTCTGCCTCCGTGCTCTCAAGAAGGGACTTTCCCATCTTATAAGTGTGCTCCTGGTTACTACTGCCCAAGTGCAGCACCCTGCACTTGTCCTTATTGAAATGCATCCTGTTTTTGTTAGCCCACCCTTGCAACCTATCCAGGTCTTTCTGCAGTCTTTCCCTCCCTACTAGCATGCCCACCTCACCCCAAATTTTGGTATCATCAGCAAATTTGA
>NW_005843062.1:229363-233432 GCF_000455745.1 Alligator sinensis
TCAGGTGGGTCTGACATGACCTGCCCCTAATGAAACCGTGCTGGTTGCCCTTGAGCATCATCCCCGATGCCGGCAAATCACAGATGTGCTCCTTGATCTTCTCAAAGAGTTTCCCCAGGATTGAGGTAAGACTGATGGGCCTATAGTTGCCTGGGCCCTCCCTCCTCCCTTTCTTAAAGATGGGGACCACATTGGCTATCTTCCAATCATCTAGCACCTGGCCTGAGCACCACGAGCACTCATAAAGCCATGCCAAGGGCCCAACAATAACCCCTGCTAGCTCCCTCAACACTCTGGGGTGGAGAGCATCTGGACCTGCTGACTTGAACACGTCCAGCCCCTCCAGAAGCACTCTAACCCGGTCCTCCTCAACCTTAGGTCTTGAGGCGTTCCCCTCGAGTCCGTCTTGAAACACAGTGGGGGAGTCCCAGTCCCTGCACAAGAAAACAGAGGTGAAGAATTTGTTAAAGAGGTCTGCCTTCTCTGGCACAACCACCAGCTTGCCCAGTGCATCTTGCAGGGGCCCCACATTTCCCGGTGCCTTCTTCATCCTCCCTATATGTATGAAAAAGCACTTTTTATTATCTTTGATCTTGGATGCTAGTCCTAGCTCTATGTCCACCTTAGCTTTCCTAACAGCCCCCGCTACAGGCCCGAGCAGTGGAGGTATACTATTCTTTGGAGATAGCCCCCACCCCTTCCACCAGTTGTACACCGCCTTTTTAGCAACAAGGCATTCCCGGACATCCTTGGTGAGCCAGGGAGGCTTTTGGGCCCTCTTGCCCCCCTTGCTTCTTGTTGGGATTGTCACCCCTTGGGCCCTGAGTATCGTCTCCTTAAGGAACGACCACTCATCTTGGGCACTGAGTTCCCCTGCCCTTGAGAACCCCAGCGCCTCTCCCATCAATCTCCTCAACTCATTGAAGTTAGCCCTCTTGAAGTCTAGGGCTACCGCCTTGCTGCATGCTCTTGACACCCTGGGCTGGATGATGAATTCCAGCAAGCAATGATCACTATCACCCAGGTGGTCAAGGACCTGGAGCCCCCTTACCAGATCATTGCCTGTGGCCAGGACCAGGTCCAACAGGGCATTTCCTCTGGTGGGACTGGGCACCTCCTGGGTTAAGTGGAGGTTCTGTATCTTGGCCAGGAACCTCCTGGAATGGTCCGACCTGGCTGACTGCTCCTCCCAGCAGATGTCCGGGTAATTTAGATCACCCATGACAACTACATCCCTTGCCTTAAGTGCATCTGCAAGCTGGCCTGAAAATTCCCGGTCCAGCTCCTCCCCTTGGTTGGGGGGCCTGTAGTAGACCCCCACCGTTAAATCCCTCTCCCCATGACCCCCTTGTATCTTGACCCAGAGCACTTCAGCTTCCCCTCCTATGACCCCATTTTGCTGGCAGAGGATGTGTATTGCTCTTTGACATAGAGCTCCACACCTCCTCCCTTCCTTCCTTCTCTATCCCACCTGTAGAGCCTATAGCCCCTAATGCTAACTGCCCAGTCGTGGGATGAATCCCACCACGTTTCTGTAAGCCCTACTATGTCTGGGTTTGAACTGGCTATTCTGAGGGTGAGTTCCTCCTGTTTGTTCCCCATACTCTGAGCATTGGTATACAGGCATTTAAGGCCTTGCATAGCTGTGCTTGCCACCCCCCAATTAGGAAGACTATCTGGACCCCTGTTTCTTACCTGGGCACTCCTCGCATGTGTCACCTGTCCTGCTCAGGTGGCGTCTCCTCGTCTTCCTGTGGCCCCCTCCCCCAGCGAGGCTAGTTTAAAGCTCTCCATACGAGATCAGCCAACCTGAAAGAGAAGACACACTTGCCTATAGGAGAGAGGTGAAGCCCATCCCGCCCCAGCAAGTCCTCTGCCCAAAAGCATGGGTCGTTATCTAGGAACCCGAAGCCCACCTGGTGGCACCAGCTCTATAAGCACTGGTTGACCACACCAATGCAGGCCTCGTGTCACCGTCCCCGCCTACTCACTGGAAGGAGAGCGGAGAATATCACCTGCGCCCCCGTCTCTTTAAGCTTGGCCCCCAGAGCCTAGTAGTTGCATAGTAGCTAGGGTCAGGAGGGACCTGAACAGATCATCTAGCCTGACTCCCTGCCACAGGCAGGAATAAATGCTGGGTCCACAAGACCCCAGACAGGTGATTGTCCAACCTCCTCTTGAATTTGCCCAAGGTGGGGGCGAGGACCACCTCCCTGGCAAGTTGGTTCCAGATGTTGGCCACCCTAACTGTAAAATACTGCCTTCTGATCTCTAACCTAAATGTATTCTCCATCAGCTTAAGACCATTGTTCCTCGTCACCCCAGGTGGTGCTGGGGAGAAAAGAGCTCTGCCTATTTGCTGTTGATCTCCCCTGATGAGCTTGTAGGCAGCCACCAGGTCCCCCCTCAGCCTCCTCTTGCTGAGGCTGAACAGGTTCAGGTCCTTCAGTCTTTCCCCGTAGGGCCTGTCCTGGTGCCCTCTCACCAAGCAGGTGGCCCTCCTCTGAACCCTCTCCAGGCTGGCCACATCCCTTTTGAAGTTCAGTGCCCAGTACTGGATGCAGTACTCCAACTGCGACCTGACCAAAGTTGCATAAAGGGGGAGTATCACCTCTCTGGCCGGCTTGAGATGCACCTTTGCATGCATGACAAGGTATGGCTGGCCTTGCTGGCTGTGGTCTGGCATTGGCGGCTCATGTTCACCTTGGAGTCAATAATGACTCCGAGATCCCTTTCCGCCTCTGTGCTTTCAAGAAGGGAACTCCCCAGCCTGTATGTATGCTGTGGATTCCTTCTCCCAAGGTGCAGCACCCTGCATTTGTCTACGTTGAACCCCATCCTATTCTTGTCTGCCCACTTTTGTAGTCTGTCTAAATCTAGTTGCAGCCTCTCTCTCCCTTCAAGTGTGTCCACCTTGCCCCACATCTTAGTGTCATCAGCAAACTTGGACAGCATGCTTTCCACCCCCTCATCCAAGTCGCTGATGAAGATGATAAACAGTGCGGGCCTGAGGACCGAGCCCTGGGGTACCCTACTACTAACATCTCACCAGGATGAGTACAACCCGTCCACCACTACTCTCTGGGTGCACCCCATCAGCCAATTTTTTACCCATCCAACTGTACAGGCATCAATACTGCAGTCACTTAATTTATTGATGAGGATGGGGTGAGAGACAGTGTCAAAGGCCTTCTTAAAGTCTAGAAAGACTATGATTTTTTTATTTGATAAGGCTTTCTTAAGAGCATCCTTTTATTATGCTAGGGAAGTCCTATGGGAGGTAGCAAAGAATCTTTGGAGGCTGTGTTTCTGTATGCAGGCAATCAAGAAGTTGATGCTATGGTCTTTAGCATAACAGTGCAAATTTAATCTGTCAGATCCCCACCTTTTGGAGTAATACAAATTAATACTGTTTACAGAATATCTGGTTCTTAGGAAAAGTATTCTATGTACATATAATTTAAAAATAGTACATTTAACTGGATTGTCACCCAAGAAGTTCATGGCAGAGGCTGTCATGAGATAGCCTTTGTATTTGGATAAAACATATATGGATGGTAGGCTGATTGTGATTGTTCTGCCTAACACTGTCCATGGTAGCAACTAGAGGTGTGCGAAATTTCACCATCTGTTTCATTTTGATGCTGTCTTGACTCATTTTGATTTCACTGTTTCGAGCTCGAAACAAAATGCAGGGCTTCAAAACAGCCTCGAAACAAAACAAGGGCAGTCAAAATGTTTTGAAATGTTTTGAAGCTGAAACTGGGATTGCCCACAGGGAAACGAAGTAAGGAGAGGGAGGGGGAAGAGTGGGGAAGGACACAGTGAGGGCGCGCCTTAACACATTCACTGGATAAGAAGCTCCTGCAGGAGAGGAAAGAAAGGCTCTGTCACAGTTTGGCTGCCTGAGATGCTGCTGGTGCTACTGTGATGCTCCTCAGTAAGTTATGGTGGTGACATCATGAGAGGTTTGACTTCTTCAACCATGGTCCGCACTTCAATGAGAGAGTCAGTGTATTGTTCGGGAGGGATGGCCTCCACCTCACCCTGAAAGGGTAGATCTTCTAGG
>NW_005843062.1:233442-290941 GCF_000455745.1 Alligator sinensis
GTTGTCGCCCCCCCCCCCCCCCCCCAGTTTTGTTTTGTTTTGTTTTTTCTTTTAAAATGCATTCCCTCCCCTTCCCCAACCTTTCTGACTTGGTCTCCCCTTCTCTATTCCCTATAGATAAGTATAAGTAAGCTAAGATGTAGGATAAGCTTTAATATTTTATTTTAGGTAGTAAATTTAATTTCTCTCCCCTCTGCAAATAAGTGCCCTGCTATTTTGACATAAATATCCACTGTTTTATTAGTGATAATTATTATGTTTGTATTGATTTTTGACTGCTTTTATATTGTGTGATTACTGTTTTAGGCCTATTTATGTAAGTTAGCATAAGTCATGTCAAGTTTCCATCTTGTAATGTCAAGCCTCCATCCCGTCCCCCATGCCCGGTTGTGTAACCTATGACTCAGACCAACCCGTCCTCTGTAACTTGGTTCCTGAATGAATGGGGATGAATGAGGGTGCTTGAGAGACAATGGCAGTAAGTCTAAAATTAGCTCCTTCTAAATGACCAAACTATCAACACCAATACCTGGACCAACAACCCAGCCATTGGAACCACCCTCAGCATTCAAGAAACAAAAGATGAGGCAACCCACCATTGTGCCATGGCTATACATGCTCAGTAAGAACATCTGGAACCCTCTGGAACAGAACTGACCCTGCCTGGACAGGCCCTCCTCATAGGAGATCAAAGGTAGTCTGCCCCATAAAATAGGGGTAGTGAAGACTGACACCTCGGGACGCCCCTCCATCTGGACCACCACGATGTCACACCACCTATCCACCCAGAGGCCCTGCTGGCAACCCCCCTCTGGACAACACCTGCTGGACAAGGACCCCTTTCCAGCCTGGATAGGTAACTATCACCCCCTACCCCCTCTTCAACCAAGGACTTGGACTTTGCTTCTCTTCCCTACCTGGACTCCAACTCTTCTATCTGTGATAGAGTGTGTGTGTGTTTGTGTGTGTGTGTGTGTGTGTGTGTGTTTGTGTGTGAGAGAGAGAGAGAGAGAGAGAGAGAGAGAGAACCAATAACTTCATGGGGCTGTGTAGTGTGTTGTTTGTTTAACAAACCTGTTCTTTTGAAACCCCGAGTTGGGTTTTTGTCTGTTTCCTGACTGTTTCCTCCTTGCCACCACTTATCTGCCACCCCAATCTCTAAGCTATCAGCCTGTTTCCCACCTCAAGCTCCCAGGTTTCTGCCCTCTCTCTCTTTCCTGGCTGTCTCCTTGCCACCACTTATCTGCACCCCTGCAATATCTCAGCTGTCCACTTCAGTTTCCAGCCCCAATCTTCCAGGCATATACATGTCGCTCTGCCCTGTATTTCAGGAGGTCAGGTCCTTTGTGAAAGAAGAGACTCCTGTGAGGGATAGAGGAGAAAGGGTTAAGTACATAGCTTGTACTCCTCTGTAGAGTGAGAGTGTCTTCAAGCTGTGCCTGCAACATTGTTGTTGTGAGAGAGAGGCAGAGCCTATGATATCTATGTTCCTTACTGTGTGTCCATTAATTGTGTTCCTGTTGTCCATGTTCGTTGTTTGTTAGTTTACTGGATCCAATAATAACAACTCGATTAATTGTTAATGAGACTGTCATTATTTAGAGGGTCTCATTTGCCTTCTCAAGTTCAGCTGTAGACATGAGTTGACTAGAGTCAGGGTCAACTACCTCTAGTTTGAGAAATGTCATTAGGCATTTATTGTAAGAATTAACAACCTTTATTTCAATTGCTGTGCTTTCTTTTTCCTCATGCAACACAGTCTCACTGTTATCAAAAGGAGACATTCTGACTGTCTTCCTTTTTTGCTCATATCATCAGTTTGCAAATATAGAAAGAATAACTGTTTAAACCTCTTTGTTTTCCCTGTTTCCCCACATCTTTGTTGGGGCTTTTAACTTCTCTGTTCTTCTATTTGATATTTTCTAAGTTCCTTTGTACTCCTGGTACCATGTGGAATTCAATCATCACTTGCCAGAGAACTCCCTTTTTCCCTTTCTGGCTACATTGACTCCTTTCCTCACCACCAAAAGCAATGGTGTCAATGGAGCTCAGTCTGTCCTTGATAGAGCTGAAGTGTATGGGTTGATCTCAAGCCTTCTGGCTAAAAATACCTAAAATGGTTCCTCCACTTCTGCAGCAAGGAGTACACTTAGGTAATGCCTTTCCAGGTACTGTGACTTGGGGTATATATACACGTGCAAAGAAGTTGCTCCAATGCAATGTAATTACCGTACTCCAGCAGACTCCAGCATCATGTGTATCAGCATCCCTGCACTGAAAAATGGTAGTGGAGGTGCTTTAACTAAGGCTCATTCAGCGAGCTTTAGTTAAAGTGTCCCTCCTGCTATTTTTCAGCATGGAGACACCAATACATGTGAAGCTGTGGATGCTTTAGAGTGATTCTTGGAGCCGCTCCAATTAAGGCATACCCCCCCCCACACACACACACACATTCCCAGAGCACATGTATAAATGCCCTAAATGCCTCACAGCCAGGATTCTCTAGTAAGCATTGCATCTGCCTGCACTCAGCTCATACATCAACATAGTACCAGTCATGTGGAGGTTGTCATGGTGTGGTCAGACTCTGATGTGGATCCTAGGGAATATTTGTACCTCTCAAGCATAGGAGGAGATAGGCACATGCAGTCTCAAATCCACAGCCTGTATCTCTGTACTGTTGTCTATGGAGTTGTTTTCCTTAAGACCCAACTGTCAAGGGAACTCAAGGTAACACATAGCTATCAGTGACAGGCACATAGTTTAATATGTGAGGCCAGCAAAACCATAGGGCATGTGTAGATGACACAGGTGTTAATGTAGACCACCTGAAAATTTTAATGCAGCTTTTTTGGTGCAGTGCATTTTTGTTTGCACGACATGGCGTCTATGTTTGCACGAACAGTGCTTTTGAGTGAGTTAAGCCCCCATGTGTCATTCTCCAGAGATTTCAGTAGGAGTTAAATACCAATTTACCCCCTAGAATATCTCCTTGGTCCCAGTGCTGCTGCCCCACATCTCTTTTGTCTTGCCACTGCCTCTTGCGCTTCTTCTTCCCATAAGTCCTTGAAAACCTCTCCGCAGCTCTCACAGATATTGTGCAGCACACAGGCTGCCACAATAAAGGCCATTATATTTTCTTGCTTCATCTTGAGCCAGCACATAAGTACCCTCCATCATCCTTTCAGTCAGCCGAACACATTCCATGGTCATCCTGCAATTGCTGAGGCAGTAGTTAAAAAACAGCTTTTGCCAGTCAGTGATGCTCCCTTCATAAGGCTTCATGAGCCAGGGCTTTTGTGGGTAGGCGCTATCCACTAATATAACTGGGGGAACGGTGACACTGCAGATCACTGTCTCCTCCACACTGGGTGTGTAATGTCCATTCTCCATGAAGGCAGGCAGAGAGGAGTTTCTGAACATGCATGCATCGTGCGTGCTGCCGGTCCACCCGGTATAAATGTTCATGAACAAGCCCCAGTGGTCCACCACTGGGTAGTATGATTTGTGAGCCATTTTTGGTGTCTCTTAATCAGAGCCCTTTTATTTCTATATAATTGAGGTCTTTTGTAATCAAAATGTCATGTGATACTAAGCTTTTATAAAAACAAACCAAACAGCAGCAAAAAAAGGTTTGTTTGAGAATTTTGAAGTATCAAATGGATGATTTAATAAGTCTTCCTTGAATTCATGCTGATTGATATCAATGGATATGTCTACATTTGGCTTTGACCCATTTTTGATGATGCTGCAGATAAAAAATAAGCCCTTTTCACCCACTCCAGTACCACATATTCAAAACCAGGAACTGAAATAATAGTCCAGGGATTCATGAATGTCCAGTGTGTACACACCTAGTTAAATTATTAGCTTCTAATTCTTCATTGATAGCTATACATAAACAATTATGTGATTGATTTTTTGCAGAGACAGACATGAAACTAAACAATATAGCTATTTGTCTTTTCCTTTTTTACTTTATTCCCATCTGTATTTAGTAATAAACCTATACCTGATGTAAACACTTTTTTGTTTCTGATATTTAAAAAAAAGGAATGAACCAAAAAAACCTTTTTCTTGTTTTTATGCTCTTAACAATGATAATTATTGACCTCTTTAGTTTTTAACTTGTATTGACTGTCATTTACTCCCCGCTTTTCCATGTCTTGTATATTATTTTTTTTCCACTTTCACACCACTTCCATCTTTCTTCTAACCAGCGTGGCCCACTGTTAGTTTTTTGTGTATTTAGATACATAGCTTTTTGGGTATCCAGGAGGGTAATCTTGAATAATTCCTTATTTTCATTAACATTTTCCATTTTTTGCCTTTACTTTGTTAGGCTGACAATTTCCTTAAGCTTTAAAAAGTGTTTCATTTAAAGTTTAAAATATGCATTTATTTGGTTTACTGCCACTTGCACAAAGTAAATGTAGGAAGATCATACTTTCTAGTTTCTAAGCAACTGCTATTTTTTAGTAGAACTAATAACTGTTCTTTGAACAAAAACATGAAGTGCAGGACTGAGTCGCTTTGTTTTCGATGCAGGACTTTCTGAGTTAAAAATATTATTTATTATTTTTAGAATTTGTAAGAACATGTTGTTACTGGCTGCATGAGGTATCTAGAAAACATACACCAGATTGAGTTCCCACATGATAATGCACATTATAAACAGATGCTTAAGATTTAGTTTTCCCTATTCTCTAGTGATTTTAGCAGGTATGTAAGAGATACCAGCCACTACCTTTTCTTTAGGCTTTTCATTTGAAACATTAAGAAAGGAGCATTTGGCATCCTGTGATTCTGAACACTCTCTGATTTGGTAACAGGTAATGATGTTGCCCTGTGGGGTCAAGCCAACTCTCAGGATCTCAATATTGCGCTGTTAGAAAGAAGCATGTGACACATTTGCACATAAAAAAACCACACAAATCAATTAGTTGCACATACACATCCAAACCAGCCTAGGCACATGCATACCTATCACCAATTCAAGCACATACACTATACATCCCAAAAGTTAGACACAGATCATTAATTCGTATATCATGCACACAATGACATATATAGATATATAGATATAGCTATATAGATATACACACACACTCACCAGTTCACACACATACAACCCACCTATACATACACACAGGTAAGTTCCTAACTTGGATGGTACAGTGTGTATGTGTGTGCTTGGGGTACCTGGGATACTTGGGGGAAGGTTCAGGTGAGAGAGAGTTAAAGTGTAGGGAGTGAAAGTTGCCAGAACTGGGATTAGAACCAGTAGACTAGAGAGAAGCTGGCTGAGGAACTGAGGCTTGGGTTTACTTAAGATAGACTGGAGCTGGAAACTGAGGCACACAGCTGAGATATTTGGGGGGCACAGATAAGTGGTGGCAAGGAGACGACAGCTAGGAAAGAAAATGAGGCAGAAACCTGGTTGCTCAGGGAAAAAGGAAAAGGCAGTGGGGATAAGATGGTGGCAAAGAAACAGGGGGTTTGGAGGCAGAGAGGAGCTCAGGACAAGTGTTGGAGGTGGCAGTGAGCCAGAAGCAGGAGAGGGAGAAATGAGACAGAAATTAGAGGGATGAGGAGGAGAGATTGGAGCAGGACCAAACTATAGTAATGTAAAGCCCAACTTAAGGGTCCAAATAACAGTTTTATTAAACAGACAACACACTACACAGCCCCATGGGGTTATTGGTTCACACACACTCACCCATGCACTCACAATGTTAGCAGGAGAAAGAGACTCAGTGGAAGGGTTGGAGTCCAGGTAGGGAAGAGAAGCAGAGTCCAAGTCCTTGGTTGAAGAGGGGGTAGGGGGTGATAGCTACCTATCCAGGCTGGAAAGGGGTCTTTGTCCAGTAGGTGTTGTCCAGAGGGGGGTTGCCAGCAGGGCCTCTGGGTGGATAGGTGGTGTGGCATGGTGCTGGTCCAGATGAAGAGGGAATCCCAAGGATTCACTACCCCTTTTTATGGGGCAGACTACCTCTGATCTCCTATGGGGAGGCCTGTCCAGGCAATGTCAGTTCTGTCCCAGAGGGCTCCATGTGTTCTTACTGAGCATGTGCAGCCTGGCATAATGGTGGGTTGCCTCAGCTTTTGTTTCTTGAATGCTGATGAGTGGTTCCAAGGGCTGAGTCGTTGGTCCAGGTATTGGTGTTGATGGTTTGGTCATTCAGAGGGAGCTATTTTTAGACCTACTGCCATTGTCTCTCAAGCACCCTCATTCATCCCCATTCATTCAGGAACCAAATTACATAGGAGGGGTAGGTGCGAGTCATGGGTTACACAACTGGGCATGGGGATAAGATGGAGGCAAGACATTACAAGATGGAAACTTGACATGTCTTATGGTAACTTATATATATATATATAGGCCTAAAAGAGTAAACACACAAAATAAAAAAAATAAAAAAAAAAAAAAAAAAATCAATACAAACATAATAATTATCACTTATAAAACAGTGGATATCTAAATCAAAACAGCAGGGCACTTATTAGCAAAGAAAGGAGAGAAAAATAAAACTTACTACCTAAAATAATATGTTAAAGCGTAACTTATATATATATATATAGGCCTAAAAGAGTAAACACACAAAATAAAAAAAATAAAAAAAAAAAAAAAAAAATCAATACAAACATAATAATTATCACTTATAAAACAGTGGATATCTAAATCAAAACAGCAGGGCACTTATTAGCAAAGAAAGGAGAGAAAAATAAAACTTACTACCTAAAATAATATGTTAAAGCTTATCCTACATCTTAGCTTACTTATACTTTTCTATAGGGAATAGAGAGGGAGAGAAAAAGTCAGAAATGGAAGGGGAAAGGGAGGGAATGCTTTTTAAAATAAATAAAAAAAGAAAAACGGGGGTTTTTGCTTGAGTGGTATTCTAGACATGAAGTGTCACCCTTTTTCCTATCTTATCCTTATGGAATAAATACTTAACATTGAATTTAGCATGCCAGGTATAAGTCCTATTCCATCAAGGTTTAGTAATACAAAGCATATATGTCTTTCATCTACGAGCTCTTTTAGAAACTCCAATTTATTTGCTAGGCTTCTAGCATAAGTATAGATTGCAAGCAAAGTTACATGTTTTTGAAAAGGCTCATTTGTTTTCAAGAGGCCTAGGTCAAAGCTGCACAAGTGTGGCTAAGCAGAAGGCCCCAAAAGTCTGTGTCTGAGTAACTATAGCATGAACCTTCTCAGATGTAACAGCTAGCTTGGCCAATAAAGCAAAGGAAGCTATCCATGCGTTTAAATAGCGAAAATCAAATAAGAACCCAGGGCGTAAAAGGAAACACTATAAGGAAAAAACATACATCAGATAATACAAATACTCTATATCAAAGCTTTAATTTAAAATATTAGAAATAGTGATTGATGTAAGCAAATCTATTAAATGTTATTTTGCTATAACAGATGCATTTTTGTTAGAATGCTTAGATGATTTGTGAAAACAAAGGTGAATAAGTAACAAGCCAGTGTTAAACAGCATTCCACAATGAGAAAGGAAAGGAGTTATAAGTCATCTTCCCTTTTGCTCCTTTTACTTTCTCAAGGATATGAATCCCAACTAATTGAACTGTGAACACACATTGGAAATCTATCAAAGACAAGAATACCCAATTACTTTTGGGGGCACATTTCTCATAATAAAATCACTCTCTCCCCAAACTCTCAGTTTTAAACCTCAAAGGGAATTTACAAAACACCTTTCACAGACAAACCTATGAACTTCATTTCATCAGTCTCCTGGATACAAAAAATCCTGGGCTAAATATAGACATTAGACTGATGACACAATATAACCTGCCTAACGTTCGACTCCCCAGGTATCTCTCCACTACTGAACAGTTACATTCATTCCCCTTCTCCCCCAACCCCAGCCTGCCTCTCACCCACTGACTCCTCAATTTACAACTTCACTGACTGGCTTTCTTGCATGCATACTGGCCTCTGGCTTCTTTACTGTTCTTTCCATCCAGGAAGAGCACGCACACCAATTACAGATGCTTCCTCAGCCTGGTGAAGTATTTATACCTGAAAGCTTGCAAAGAAGAATTTTTCCAACCATTTGAGTTGGTCTAATAAAAGATATCAGATTTACCCAAAGAACCTTGGGGCTCTTTAGCCTGGAAAAGTGCAAGCTCAGTGGTGATCTGATGGCAACCTATAAGTTTATCAGGGGTGACCACCAATATCTGGGGGAACATTTGTTCACCAGAGTGCCCCAAGGGATGATGACTAGGTCAAACGGTCATAAACTACTACAAGACCGTTTCAGGCAGGACATAAGGAAGAATTTCTTTACTGTCCGAGCCCCCAAGGTCTGGAACAGCCTGCCACCGGAGGTGGTTCAAGCGCCTACATTGAACACCTTCAAGAGCAAACTGGATGCTTATCTTGCCGGGATCTTATGACCCCAGCTGACTTCCTGCCCTTTGGGCAGGGGGCTAGACTCGATGATCTTCCGAGGTCCCTTCCAGCCCTAATGTCTTTGAAATCTATGAACTTTGCCTGCCTATCTCCTTAGACTGACAGAGCTACAATCTATACATCAGTGAAACAAAGAAATTTAAATAAAACTGTTCAGGGATCATTAATTAGAATACTAGAACCAGCCATCTATAAATAGTGGACATAGGCTAAAACAAAAGCTCCTTGGAAAGGCAAACCAGGACAGCTCTCACAGCCATTTAGACACTGGGGCTGGGAGACTGATTTTTACATGGCAGGAAGGCAGCTGCCTGCTGAGTTGGAACAGCTCTCCTAGCTATGTAGAGATCTGGACCCATCCCAATTTCCATTGGCTCTTATACACATGCATGGATGCTGCTCCAACACTCCATAATTACAATGTGCTGGAGCAGACTGGATTAATCGAGGCTGCTGGAGCATGGTAATTACAGCATTCTAGCTAACTCCAGTGTTACCATCCCTGCAATGAGAAATGGTGGTGGGCCACTTTAAAATAAAACTCACTTAGTGGGCTTTAGTTCAAAGCACCCCACTATCATTTTTCCACTTGGGGACACTGATACCTTTGACTCTCTGGGCATTTTAATTAGCACGGCTCTTGGAGTTGTGCCAATTAAAGCTCCCTCCCCCTGTCTCCCAGAGCATGTCTGTAAATGCCCCATGTGGCTGGGAAGCAGATGCCCACTGAATTGGAACAGCTCTTCCAGCCACGTGGAAATTGGGATGTGTCCTTTCTCCATGTGGCTGGGAGGCAGCTGCCTAGCATACAGGACAGCTGTTCCCCACCCTGCAGAGATCAGGACCAGCCTCTGTACTCCCTGCCATCCCAGGGCTGGGACCCAGGGGAGCCTGGACTCTCCCTGGCTGCTGCAGGGGGGCAGAGAAGGGCAGGAACAGTCCTAAACTGAACTGCTCCCATCAGCCACGTCCACATGAGTATGGACCTTTGGTTCCTCAGGGAGAACTAGAATTGAGACACCTTGCATGGTAGATTTACCCAGGTTGGGTAGGGGAGGCTGGGGTCAGCATAGAGCTGGCTCCAGCAACCTTACTGGAAGTCCTGGAGCCTCCTGGGACTGCAGCCATGGTGATCCTTCCTCTTGGAGTCTGACCAGCAGCTGGAGCATGGTTCTAGCAAGCCAGGCTCCGGTTTTGACCGGCACACATTGTCCCAGGATGCACTGCTCTTCTCTTTTTTTTGGTATGGGTTTTTTTGACCCCTAGATGCCCTTGCAGCATGGAAAACAGCTGAATGTGTGGTATGTGGCACTGCAGACATGTCTGCAGCACCACATACTGCATGGCCATTCTTGTCCAGACATGGCCATTGGGGACACATTTTCTGCCAAGAAATGCATGTTCAGATGCATGTGGGGGCCCAGTTTAATGTGCCAAAATTTAGGCTCATTATGCACATATAGATGCACCCTGCAGGTCCTTTGGTTGATTCTTGCAGGTTGTTGCTTTAAATGTAATGGTATGGTTTTTTAGCTTTGAGTATCCCTTCCAGATTTTCCTGTTCTGGAGGTGACAAAAGCCCAATCTCCCACTTTCTTTACCGGTATTCCTTGTCATTCTAACTCACATAGCAATATCTTTTCTGGTACTGACTGGACTGGATTTGGGTATCCACAAGATCTTACAGATCAGAGGTGCTTCATAAAGTGGTCAATTGTTGCACACAACCATGAACCTTTTCTTCCATTAGGGCTAGTAGCCTGTACTTTCTTTAATACAAGTTTCATTTTAATTCAGACAAGAAATAGACATGGCATATTCAGTGCAAGTCACAACAGCTGATGACTCTATTTACCCTTTTTTTCTGAAGTCGATTATTACCTATAAATCCCCCAAACTCATAAAAATGCCACTGTTAGCTGCTTACTGATTATTATTTGCTCACCTACTGATGCAATATGATGCTGCTTTACAGATATGACAATATATCATGTATGTCAGAAATAACAATTTCGTGCAAACTGTTTGGTAAATTCTTCTTGACATTGAGCATATGTTCTCTTTGTATCACTTGGCATGTTTTCCAAATAGTGCTATAATTCTATTCCTGTGCTAAAAAGTAGTAAACTCTTCTTTTTACTGTCTTTGGTGATGTCATTGACTTTTAAGTTATGGTCAAATTTTCCAAGTCACTGCTATCATAATTCAGCTGCATTTGGTGCATCCAGAAAAAGGAGGAAAGATATTAGTTATAATAAGTTGCTTATTTTAGAGCTCATTGAATAATGGGAACATTTTTCTTGAATAATTATCTGTGATAAAATTGCCAAAATTGGCAATGGATATTATTCATGATGAATTATTCAGCAGTTGTACTTTTTATTATGCTTAATTATACTAGTCTTCCTGTGTGCAATAGAAGTCAATTTGTATAAAAATTGTGAGACCCTTATTCACTCAACAGGCTTTAAGAGAGATAAAATCTGATTCTGTTCTTTCATGTGCTGATGAAAGTCTGATCAAAATTAGGTTTGGATTCTTATTCATTAACCCTGCATAAATGGTAAGGCTGGAGTTTTCCCATGAGCATTCTCCCTATAATGATGCAGTGTTAAGAAAGAAGGACAAGGGAGCAGAAAATGGATGTGCAATACTTTTAAGACTTGATTAACTTTAATAAGTTGTTTCCCAAATCATTAATTCTTTCCTTTTCAATGTCAAATGTTTTCTGGGGGGATGATTTCCTTTTTACTAATTGGTGTAATTTCTAGTTTGTAAAAGAAAAGGAGGAGGTAAGTCAAATGATCTATTGTGGAAAAAAAGGCAGGGATTTAAGTGTTCCAGTCACTGCAGTCTGGATAAATGTACACATTAACTGCTTTAAAACAGAAGATAATGTTGTTGCTTGGGAGAGCTGTTACAATCTGTTATGTCTAAATGATCCAGTAACAATACAAATTAGCTAAATCATCCTAACTTTGACTCAGAATGAAGCAGTGTTAAAGTTGTAGCAATTTTGCTACACTACCTTTTGGAAGTACTAAACCATGGCACAATAACAGCCTGTACTGTACATGTACATGTGACGTACGTGTGTCACATGGCTATTTTTAGCAGCTTCTACACTGTAGCAGCTTGCTATACCAGGGGAGAACATTGCTACAGTGAAGTAGCTGCTGGTCACATGTAGATGCCTGTGGCATCATGTGTAGACATGCCCTTTATCACTACAGAATCATGGAAATGTAACACCTGCTGTGAATTTTCCCTTTATACTACAGAGTCTGGTTTTTACTCTTATAGCTCTCGGATTCCCTGACTTGGCTACTTCCATGTTTGAATCTGACTCTCACCCACCACGTCTTGATCTAATTCGATGTTATCAGTCAGGAGCTGTTACTAATGCAGAAGGACACTGGTGATATAGATAGAATTGTTTTTCTCTGATTGAGCTCTCACTTCCAGCTCTTTTGGACAATGCCCATTATTGTATCACCAATTGAATCCAATTTGAACATGGCTGATCAATTCTCTTTATTATAAAACAAAATCCTTTTTTTTTTTTCCTTACAGTTTCTGTCATAAAAGTCATACAGCCTGTGACTCTTTCAAACTGTTTCATTCACTTTCAAGGACACTTATTTGCAATTATTTAACACAAAACATGTATAAAACTAGGTAAAGTCAACTTTTGGAACTTTTTTTTCCAACGGAACGCAGCGCACAAATTGGCCCTACTCAAATCTCAACAAGACCGAGAAAACAAAGCCAGGTAAGAATGAACTTGACTGTAATAAAATCCTCTGCGAGTCTGCTGCTCTTTCCTTCTCATAGCTTCTGACTTTATCTCTCTCCTCGAGACAGGCAATTTAACAGTTCTCTCTTTTTCAAGGGCTCCTGGTCTTCCCTTCTGGTTGAGTCCCTCTCCTCCAGACAGAGCCGGCTCCCGGGATCTCCCCATCCCAGTCCCCACACCTCAGCTCCTCTTCCTCCGGACCTCCACTCCATATTTTTTTATCTTGCATGCCACATCCCACTGTGCCACACCACTGCCTTCCAACTTCAAAGAACAGCTGCTCCGGAAGCACAGTTCTTCCAGTGCAATCTCAATCCTCGATCAGTCCCCTGATCTCTTTTTTTAGCCACTCCCTCATCACACATCCTCCCCCTTAAGACGCTGTTTGTTGCCTTTATTTTTTTCAGCACCACATGGTGGTCATCTCCAGTAGTGTCAGTCTTCAGTGAGGAGCTTTTGTTTGAGTAAGAATGGGAGAGGAAGTCAGCCACCACAATGGCATGGCCCGTCCTAAATTCAAATAAAAATGAAATGGTTGTAAGGCGAGGGCCCAAAGAGTGATCCATGCATTATCAGTCTGAGTGGTTTTTAGCTACTTCAATGGGGCATAATCCCTTATTAATTTTAACTTGTGTCCTAAGAGGTAGTAGTGAAAATATGTCATCCCCCATTTAATGACCAAGCACTCTCGTTCGATTGTTGCGTACCTTTGTTCTTGGGGTTGTAACTTCCTACTGGCATAGGCAATAAGACGTTCCATGATGTCCATCTCTTGTGTCAAGACTGTGCCTATAGCTTTGTTGGATGAGTCTGTCTGTAGGACAAAGGGACAGTTGAAGTCTGGAATGTGAAGCACCAGTTCCTTACATAAGGCCTGTTGTGTTTTTCTGAAATCTTCTACCTTCTCTTCACTCCACTTAAGTTGCCCGTTACCTCTTCCCTTTAGTAAGACCATCAACGGGGCTGTTACTTCAGCAAAATACAGAATGAACTGGCGATAGTAACTAGCTAATCCTAGGAAGGCCCGCATTTGTTTTTGCATTTGAAGTGGCGTGTACTCTCAAATTGCCTTTATCTTGTCTGTTAGAGGACTAATATGCCCCTGACCTACCATGAAATGTAAATACTTAGTCTCGGCTTTCCCTTGTGCACATTTTCTGGGATTCACTGTCAGACCAATTAATCATAACTCATGTAGGACTGCTCATAGGGCTTCTAAATGTTGCTCCCAGTCATCGGTATAAATAATGATATCATCTATATATGCCGTAGCATAGCGTTGGTGTGGGGCTAAGACCCAATCAATCAGCCATTGGAACATTGCTGCAGCTCCATGTAAACCAAACAGCGTACATTTGAATTCATACAGCCCCCGTGATGTATCGAAAGCAGTTTTGGCTTGATCTTCTTTTTGCACGGGTATTTGCCAATACTCTTTAGTCATATCTGATGTTGATATGAATTTTGCCTGTCCGACTCTCTCCAATAATTCACTAATTTGTAGCATAGGGAAAGCATCGAACTTTGAAATCACATTCAATTTTTTGAAGTCTACAGACAGCCATAGGGTAACCATCTTGTTTGGGTACAGCTACTAGGGGGCTCCTCCATGGACTTCAGGATTCTGTTATTACACCCTAAAACAACATCTTATCTTTCTCCACCTTGACAACCTCATATCGGTGATATGGAATTCTCCTCCATTTCTCCCTTACCACTTGTCCCTTGGGAGTAACTATGTTATGACTTATTCCCTTCACACAACCAGGATTCTCACTGAACACATCATTGTACTCCTGTACGAGGAGTGTTAATTGTTCTTGTTTGGTATTCAAATGGTCTCCAAATTTTACCCCTTTATCTGTTTTGCTTTCGCCCTGTAACCTAATGGATTTTTTTTACCTAAATCTGGTGGCTCCCTGAGCTGGGTCACCAATAGTCCTTCTGGTTCATTCCACAGTTTCAATAAGTTAATATGAAAAATTTGTTTTTCTTTCTGAAAGCCTGGACCTAGTATCTCATAGTGAACAGGGCTGACTCACCTAGTTATTTTGAATGGCCCCTGCCAACACGTTAAAAATGTACTTGTAGCACTAGGTAGAGGAACTAAAAATTTGCCCTTCGTGTAATTCTCTCTTGAGTACCTTTATCATAGTAAGTTTTGTGTTTCTCTTGTGCTTGTTTAAAATGATCTCGGGCTACCTCTCCAACTCTTTGTAACCGTCTTCTTATTTCTTGGACATATTGATTTGGTTGTGTCCCTTGGAATCCCCCTTTCTCCCAGACTTTTCATACCACATCCATCAGATTCCTGGGCTGATGTCCATAAACTAGTTTGAATGGAGAAAACCCTAAGGATGATTGCAGTGCTTCTCTTACCGCAAACAACAATGGTGGTACTATTAATTCCCACTTCCTAGGTTTCTCTTGGGCGCACCTTCCCAGCATACCTGTAAGAGTCCTGTTAAATCTTGCTACCAACCCGTTCATTTGTGGATGATATGCAGCTGTTCGTAAGTGCTTTATCTTGAATACCTGACACAAACTGCACATCATATATACCCATTTGAGCAGTTTTTCTGCAACTCAGGGTCCAGTGATTGTACATAAAGGTATCGCATCTGGAAATCGAGTGGCATAATCAATCATGACTACAATAAACTGGTGCCCCACTGAACTTTTTGGTCATGGTCCAGTTACATCTAAGGCTATTCATGAAAAAGTTTCTTCCACCATGGGCATTGATTGTAACGGAATCTGGGGAGGTTTTTGCAGACCAACTCGCTGACAGTTTGGACAGGTTTGACAGAAATGCTCCACTTGCTCATATATCCAGGGCCAAAAACACCACTTGATAAGTCTAGCTTCCATTTTGGATGTTCCCAAGTGTCCCCCCACAAGGGATTAGTATGAGCTAGTTTCAATAGCGGGCCTCGGTATGCTTGGGGAATCAATAGTTGTGGTACCTCTATTCCATCAGGTTGTCTCAATTTTATCCTATACAACAAGACTTTTCTCAATTCATACCTAGGCAAGGCATGACACTGTTCAGGAGATATTACCTATTTATCTCGCTTGACCAATTCCAGTTGGACGATGGATCGAAACAGGTCTTCTCCCTCTTGTGCTTCTCTGAAATGCACGCTGCTTGATAAGCTCTTGTCCCAGGGGACCGGGGGCACTGGGAGACCCCTGCAGCAGCCAAGGGGTCTGCTTACCTCCCCCAGGGCCGGAGGAGCCGAGGAAACTCCACGCGCTGGCAGCGCCGGTGCGGGTCATCAGCCAAGCGTTTATCCGGCTGCGGCTGAGCGGCGGGGTGGGGGCACGCCGGCCGGGAGAAACAAAAGGCGGCCCCGCCGAGGTAGCGGTGCGGCTGAAGGGAGAGAGCTGGGGCGCGGAGCCCCAACGAGCAGGGGATCAGCCGCCACCCGCGGACTGCGGGACGACACCGAGTAGAGGCGGAGCAGGCTGCGAGCAGCACGGCAGAGCAGGCTGCGAGCAGCGCGGTGGAGCACCCTCGGAGTGCAGGACGACGCCAAGTAGAGGCGGAGCAGGCTGCAAGCCGCGCGGCAGAGCATGCGGTGAGCAGCATGGCGGAGCACCCGTGGAGTGCGGGACGCCGCTGAGTAGAGGTGGAGCAGGCTGTGAGCAGCGCAGCGGAGCAGGCTGAGAGCAGCGTGGCGGAGCATCCGGGAGTGAGACAACGAGGGGAGAAGTCAGCCCCGAGAGGGGGGCAGCAGCCAGCGGGGAACCCGACACCCGAGGCGGGCGGAGGCGCGACAGCTGTGCCGAGAGTGGGGGCAGCTGTACCCCGCACTACGGAGCCGACGGCGCTGGTAACTGTGGCAGGAACTATTGGGGAAGCAGAGGGGACATCTGCATCCCAAGGAAGGAGGGACCAGGTCAGCATCCCCACAGGGAAAGGCACACCCGGTCCAAAGACCGCTGGTAGTCGCCAGCGGGACTGAGCCGAGAGAGGGCGAGATGAGGACAGGTTGGGGGCCAGGATAGGAAGACCTGAGGTGGCAGATGGCCGGGGTGTAGGGGAGGACGGAGCCCCGAGAATACCCGCGAAGAAGCGCGCTGGCACCGGGGGATTCCCCGAGGGAAGACCCCCACTGAAAAAGTCATCAAAGTCGTGGCAGGGGGGGTCTGGGGGCTCCCTCTCTAACAGACGGGGCAAATCCTGGGGTGTACCAACGAAGTCCGGGTGTGCAAGATATCGGGTCCGGGTGAAGGCGGCGTGCGAACTCCTGATCAAACGGAGGCGGGTACAGCTCTCTATATCAAAGCCTTCTGCATCGGTGGAATCTCCATTTCTTCACCTACCAGACCCTCCTGTGTTCTCACTGTATCCAATACCTGATAAATTTCCTCCCAGTCTCAGCCCATAATCATCAAATAAGGAAGATCCCTTGCTAAACCTATGGGCATCTCCCTTGTCCTACCGAGAACTTCAATCATATATTTTTTCCATGGATATGTCAAAGGTTGTCCATGCATGAAGATCATCCATACAGCATCTACTTTTGGTGTGCACTCTTGAGGAGCTAGATCTGTTCGAACCAGGGTCTGTGCACAACCAGTATCTACTATGGCTTTCATCCTTTTTTTTCTGACCCGTGCCCAAATTGACAGTCTCTCCATTGATCCTTTGCACCCACATTTTCCAATGCTGCAATCATCATCATCATGGACCGTTATCTCTGTTGTCATTCCTCGGTATCTACATGTCTAATATGGGTTCCCTTAACCTCTGTGTTGGACGAGGGTTATGTGTACATTCTCTAGCCATATGTCCTATCCTTCCACATCAGAAGCAGACAATTGTCGATTTTTCTCCCGTTCCATGGTTATTTATATTGTTTCTCGTGTTGTGGTATTTGGTCCTCCTTTTGGGCCATGCTCTTTGTTGTTTTCTCCTTGTGCACTGTTGAAATCTTCTGCTAGTCACAGCACTTCTGTGGATGATTTTGGGTGATGGCAGTGCACCCACCATTGAGTATTTTTATCCAGATCCAGTAAGAACGGTTCTGATAAGATCTGGTCACACAGATCCACTTCAGAAACCTCCTGTGGCTTCAACCACTTCTCTAGCAGATCAGACAAATGTTGAAGTAAGATCCAAGGGGATTTATCTTCCTTTTTCTTTCTCATGTGAAATGTCTGTCTGTACCTCTCAGGATTAATGTCCAATCAGTACATAATTTCCTTTTACACCTTATCATAATCCATCACTTCTCCCAGTGGCATCACTCGATTATCAGCTTTTGTCTTTCCTATCAAGAGCACTCCTAACTGACCATCCCACTGACTTTGATCTAAACCCAAGGACAATGCAGCTCTCTCAAAACTCTCCAGGAAAGCTTCTGGGTCATCTTGTGGGTTCATTTTAGGAACTTTTAATTCAACTTGGTTATGCTGTGTTCATGCTTGTTGCTGTAGCCACTTTTCCTTGAGTGCAATTTGATGAGCCGCTTGTTGTTGTTGTATAAATTTCACTTTATACTAGAGAGTCTGGTTTTACTACTACTACTACTACTCTTACCTCTCAGATTGCCTGACTTGGGTATTTCTATGTTTAAATATGACTCTCACCCACCATGTCTTTATCTAATTTGATGTTAGCAGTTGGGAGGTGTTACTAACACAGAAGAACACCGGCAATATAGATTTAAAAAAAAAATTCTCTGATTGATCTCTCACTGCCAGCTCTTTAGGACAATGCCCAGAATTTTATCACCAATTGAATCCAGTTTGAATGTGGTTGATCAATTCTCTTTATTATAAAACAAATCCTTTTTTTTTCCTTACAATTTCTGTCATAAAAGTCATACAGCCTGTGACACTTTCAAACTGTTTTTTTCACTTTCAAGGATACTTAGTTGCAATTATTTAACATAACAACATGTATAAAAGTAGGTAAAGTCAACTTTTAGAACCTTTTATTTATATATATATATATATATATATATATAAAAGAAGCAAGAGACTACTGGATTTTTTTTTGAGTTATATATATATTAAACTCAAAAAAAAAATCCGTTAGTCTCTTGCTTCTTTTTTCCCCAATGGATCGCAGAGCACAAATCAGCCCTAGTTGTATCCCATCAAGACTGAGAAAACAAAGCCAGGTAAGAATGAACTTGACCGTAATACAATCCTGTGCGAGTCTGCTGCTCTTTTCTTCTTGTCGCATCTGCCCTCATCTCTGTCCTTGAGACAGGCAATTTAACAGTTCTCTCTTCTTCAAAGGCACCCAGTCTTCCCTTCCAGTTGAGTCCCTCTCCTCCAGACACAGCCAGCTCCCAGGATCTCCCCATCCCAGTCCCCACACCACAGCTCCTCTTCCTCTGGACAGTTATTTTATCTGTTTGCATGTACAGTTTAATAGCTCTTAGAAGAAAACCTTTTCTGATTGGCTGCTTCTCATTTTGCCTTTCTCTGAAAGGAGATAGCCAATATGAATTGCTTTCCCCAGGACAGCCTATCCTTGCGAGAGAGGTGAGACTTCTGAAGGGTCAAACAGAATTGATGTGGGACAACAGAATTGATCAAAACAATAGAGAACCAGGATTGATTTAAGGATATGGGACAGGGAAACCCCACAACTTCTTAATACTGGAAATGAAGAAAAATTTTTTTTTTTCTGTTATGATTATTGCTGAAATGTTTTGTTTTTAGGGTTCAGGTTTGTTTGTGTTTTTCTTAGTGCCACTCCTGAGACATTATAGGCAGATACATAAATCTTAAACTATGTTTTGCAATTGTTTGTGTGTTCTCTCTCCCATTTTAACAGATTAAAAAACTGAGGAAGTGACTTCCTACACTGTCACTACTAATCAAGGTAAACTAGATTGCCCTTTTCATTGAGCAATAACCATTGCCTACTATGACTGTTTTGAAACCCTTCAAGATAAAGCAAAATATTGGTAAATCTAAATAGGCTAAGTAAAATCAAAAGGTTCATTATATCACTGAGTAAGAGTGCATCTTCAGTAGAAGATTCTCCCATAAACCAGGGGAGAAAGGTGTTTTGATTCAAAGTCTTCTAATATTAATTTTGCATACATTTTTTTCTAAATATATATATTTTAAAGATATTATTAAAATATTTTATAAAAATAATATAAAATAATTGTGCTAAAATTGCAAATTGACCAAACAAGAAAGAATATTTATCCATGAGGAGTAGATTGCTACACTGTCATGTTCAAAGATACTTATATAAAATGGAAGTTTATGTTATGAACTAAATTAATTTTAGAGTTAAGCAAGTGTTTTTGTTTAGCATATAGGGACCACATAATAACTAGATTTAATTCTGAAGAAAAAATGGGCAGTCAAAACTCTATAGTCCAGTTCATAATTCTTGCCACTTATTAAATTACATAAAGGAATAATTATCTCCCATGTTCTGAAGAGAAAATACTAGTTACAGGAGTATTATTTCCTGATACTTGATTTATGTCTCTCCTCTTAGTCTGTATGGTAATTTAGCCTATTGATATTGTTGGGCTTTATATTTTTGCTTACCAAAAGAAGAAAATAAAAGATTCTTCACTCTCATTCTTTTGCTAAAGGTTTAGTATTATGTATTTTCAGCATGGTATTATTACATTTGACTCTATGTGGTAACTCCAAAATAGTATATATGTGACTGAATTTGAGATTTATACTTCCATAATGGAAGCTCATCAGGATTGTGTTTATTCTTGTCATTCAGAATGGTTGCTCTTATATTCTGAAAGAGTCAATGGCATAAAATGGAAAAGTCACACACTAAGAAACAAGTTAGATGAGATATAATAGAAATAAAACTCATTCTTGGAACATATAACAAAATGGTGAGTAATATATTTCTTCTGTGCTGAATATTGTCTTTTAATCCAGGACTTTTTGCCCTTTTTATTACTTGTTTGCTGTTTTACGTAGTGGCAAATGACAAATATAAAAGCTAAAGAGAATAAAATGGAAACCTGTATCAAAGAAAGAACAGGGATTATATATCATTTGGAATTTCAAATCAGTGTAGAGGTCAAACAAGAGAAGTAAACAACACAGCTTTAAATTTCGAACTTTAAGACTTAGTCCTAAGTGAAGCTATTTGGAAACTTTCCAGTGAAAAAGGAGATATGTTGCATCAACATTTTTGCTGCTTTCCCATTTTCTCTCTTTTTTTTTTAACCATTTCCAGCCCAAACCTGTTGCATGGCTGGGGCAAAGGGTAGGATTTGCTCTTATTTGGTTACAGGTAAAGGATTAGCCTGATGATATCTTGGCTTCATTCCTTAACATTGATACTCATTGGGTGCATCTACACATGATGCTATGTTGCTGTAGCAATCTGCTATGGTTACGTAGCATCAGCATGCAAAAACCCACTTCAGCTACGTTGCGCTAGTGACATGCTCCCTCAGTATGGCAACAGAGTGGCTAAAAATAACTGTGTATCTTGTGGATGGTGCAGTATGGGCTGTTTTGTACTTCTCAAAGGAAGTACTAAATGATGGCACAGTAACAACAGTGCCATTGGGGCACATGTAGATGCACCCACTTGAAAGTAACTTTGTCTTTTTTTTGTTTGAATCAAATCTTGTTCAAAGTTCTGTTCACAATTCCCAAGTACCTGAACTTATTTTATTTCTGCTGCCCTTCTGATTGCATCAGTAGGGATATCTCTACCAAAATTTAAGGACCATTTATAGCCTTACTAATGGAACCAATGTTTTTTCAAGTGCATTAGATTGACTGCTGGTAGGCATGCAGCAGATGGAAAACAAACAGCTCTTCTGCCAAAAGTATTTATATAGCTGAATAAAGTGAAAATTCATTTTCTCATCTAATCTTTGCAATCAGATAGAAATTTCCCTCTCTGTCTTTTGAAAATGGTAGTCACTTAATCCTAAATCTAGCTATTCTGTTTCAACAAAAATCAGTTAATGGGCCAGAAACCTACTTTTGTAACTTATAACTATGCAGAAAAATGCATTATTGACATTAGGTTCATATTCAGAAGAAAGTAAACTGTTAATATCTTTCTTTATAAATACTTAACTGCCTTCATTCGATTTTTTAAAGCTGTCTTATAATACATATTATGAAACTGATCCTATTGGACTCAATGCAAGATTCCACTCACTGCATCACTTTGCACTTTTTTATTTGCTTGCTTGTTTGTTTATTTTCCTTAAATATAATACATGATTGGCTAATAGAGGCAAACACAGTGTCTATCAGTGTCTACAGTGTCTGTTGTCAAAAATATACCAACAGAATTCACTGGGGATTTGAGTTGATATAGTAAGAGTGAATTTGTTTTTTTCAGCTTGAAATAACTTTGCAAAAATGATATGCACAATTAAACAAGAAAATTATATTTTGGATTGGATGAATTAAATCAACTACTGAATTCATTCATCAAATATGCATTTATACCTGGATTTTTTTTAAATACACTGAATGTTACATTATACTAATGCTGTCAAAACCTAAAACACACACTTTATATCATAGAGAGCTTGACACTATTTGGAGGAATTTTGACTGATACTCATAATCCAGGCTAGTGATAGAATTCATTTTGAATGTGGGGGTGGGTGGGCATTTAAGAACAGTAGTTGTATTTCTTGATGGAATACTGTAGGATGCTGGATCCTACTATATGGAGGTTACCAACACATTAATATCAAAAGCAACTCCTAGTGAAATGAATTGGAACAATGGCATACAAGGCAAAATGAAAGGTCATCTCAAACTCAGTTCAAGGCTTACAATTCAACCAAACCAGAGAAGGTTTCTGTTGACATAAGAAATGAGGAGACAACACTTCATATAGTTTATGATCAGTGGTAGAATTTGAAGGCTGATTGATAGCCTTGATGTGAAGCTAGAAGTTTTAAATTTAAAATCTGTCAACAGGAAGGTTAAGGATTATATTTTATGAGATGTGAGGACAGGAGGCTACTAGAAAATATTATGCATGTGTGTAGTGGGCTTGTTCATTTACTTGTTCATTAAACAAGACATTTCTTTACAACATATGTAGAAATCTGACCTCATAGGATACAGATAAAATAAAGGATTCAGTTATATTAGTGAGTGGGGTAACCAGCCATTTAGTCATCAAGTCCACAACTGACCTACCATGCTCAATGTAACCCACAGAAACTGTCTGAAAAAAACCTCCTTGTGGCAATGAGATGCCCCCACAGGCTCCTGAAGGGGAGGGGGCAGTCCCCACAGGCCCCAAGCCACACAAGCAGCTGCCCCACCAGGCAAACTCACCTCCAGGGGCACAGCCAGAGCTGGCTGGCTGTTTAATCAGCTGTTCCCCAGGTGGGGAAAAGCTGAGCCAATTGTGCTGGCCAGAACAGCTACTGCGGGAAGATTTAAAAGCTCCACCGGGACCCGGGGGGAGAGGAGTGAAGGAGCATGCCAGTGTGGAGCACTCCAGGTGTGCTGAGGCTCTTGTGGGGAGCAGGAACAGTGCAGCTGGCTCAGTGCCAGCATCCAGAGCAGGGGACACTGAGCCCCTGTAGTAGGCTGGGAGGGAGGAGGCAGTCCCAAGCCCCTCTCCTCTCCAGCAGTCTATTTTTTTTTTTGGGGGTAAAGAGCAAATTAGAGGTGTCCCATCCAGAGGTGGCAAGGAGCATGCCAGCCTACGGAAGCCCAGCTCATCAGCATCCGAGGTGGAGATGCTAGCTGTCAGGACAGCCAGGCTAGCCCACCAGGACCCACACTGACGCTGGTCCCCCTGTCAAAAGGGGTCAACTGAGCATGGTCGAACCATGCTGGTTGCACCCATCCAGTTGGTGAGTGGATGGGGTGTAGGGGGAGGCGGAGCCCTGCGGAACATCGCACCCAGACAGTGAGTACTACCATTCCTGGGGCCCCCCAGAAAGAGTATCTCCACTGAACCCCTTCCTTTCATTCAATAACACCAAGTCATGGCAGGAGAGTTGAGGGGAGGGGCCGCGCGCTAGACGGAAAGTATGTCACCTGATGTAAACCCCACCTAAGACACCTTCTATCATACTCCTTTTTAGCAATATATTGTTCATTATCAAAATTAATATTTTTGTGTTTAATATTATTCTTGTGGAAGGTATCAGGCTGAGATATGTTCATATAAAAGTTTCCATAAACTTTTCATTCAGAATATTCACAAAACAAGGACACCCATGATATTCATTACTCCCTTCAGTATCCTCAAGGACTCTATCTTTGGTGGACCTTCTCTAGAACACTTTAGAAAGCATTCTGCATTGCCATTTTTAACTTGGGTTTTTCAGAAACAGCTAAGCAGATGAGCTAAGGTTTTATAAGAAATTAAGGTGAAAACGGAAAATCTTTTGGGGAGTATTTTAAAACTGCATTTAAAATAAACAACGAAAACCAGTTTTGTTTTCATTATCATTTTAATAGTACACTAGAGGTGCCTGGTCTAATAGTATTTAAGCTCTGAGCTTTCAAAATGAGCACCATGCATTAATATTCATTAAAATAATTAAGCATTTATTCATGCAGTAACTGATGGACAATATTTTGCATGGGTCCATGCTTTATTTTACAAATACACATAGTTTTATGCAAATATATAATACATTATATAAGAAAGGGTTTCCTCTTTCTCTTTGTGCAGTTTCCCACTGCTCAGAAACATCTAAAGAATGATGTACTGATAGAAACATAGTAAATATTTGTTGTTCTTACAAATGTGGATAGTATGAAATCAGTCACTGGACAGTTGGCATAACAGCTGAAAAATATTATTGTACACATGTAAATATAAGCCAACTGCTTTTCAAGTGGATACTTAAATTCATATTCAATTAATCTCCTCTATTAACTGTTGATCAGAAGCTGTGACAGTTAATACTTTAGTAAATATCCCTCAGTTCTGTTGTACTCAAGAGATAAAAAATGTGCAGTAGTCCTCAACAAAAATATTTTTCAACAGATCAAAAATGCGCAATTCTGATATCACATTAAATGTTTATCAGCCCTTGAGGATGGGTACATCATACACTTTTTAAACTTCTTTCTAGCTAGTTTTCTGATAAATAGAAGAAATCAAAATCCTTTGGTTAATCCTGCATTAACTGAATGTAAGGAATTAATGTAGCAACATTCTTATACACTTACTGGGGAACCATGCTGCAGTTAAGCCCCTTTGGCATAATGAGAAGTTTTCATTGCCAGTAAAGGCAACCTGTAAAATCTGTTTCTTTCTTTCCATCTTTCTTAATGGATTGGAAGCCCTGACTGATTGCTGGAAGGAATATTAGTGCAGTGTAAGTCCTCATTTTCCATCATTTTCACAGCAAAACAATGTAACTCTAGTTCTTCCTTTTTCAGCATAGCCATGGACAGTAGCAAATAACTGATTAACATGGGGAGAAAAGGTAATTCCTCTTTTCTCTCATAAATTATTTTGAGCAGAGCATATAGTGAATGCTAGCACTTTGGTCTACACTTCTCTGTAAGCAGAGCTACAAGAATATGCTTGAATCAGATGACATGTAGCCCTCTACAGAAAGAAAGCATAAGACTTAGCTATACTATGTTGAGGGCTTAAATAGGACTTAATTGGGTGTGTCTAAATGCAACTCAATAAACTCTGGAGCTTATTACTCCAGAGTGTGTTGCTCCTGGGCCCACTGTTTGAACATGTGCCCAAGACTGCAGCACATTGAACCAGGTCGGGACAGCCCTGGCTGGCAGGGGGCCAGGGGTCAGCTTGCCAGCCAAGGGCTGGTTCCTCCTGGCTCAACCTGCTGCAGATGGGCTGGCTGCATCATGAGGGTACTCTAGTGCGTGGGTAGCTGGCAGGCAGCTCCTTTACTGAAGCACCCTTGTGCCCCAGCCAACTAGGACAGCATCTACATGTGTGCTTCCGCAGAGTAAAAAAATCTGCAACAGGATGGTACTTGTATTTACACACACTGCCCTGCTTTGGATTTAATTAGCTTAGTCCAGCCTAAGAGGGGTGCATGTGTAGACATGTAACATTTAGTGCAGTGCTAATTAGCCTACTCTGCAGTAAATGTCCTGTGTAGATATGTCTACTGATGCCTACATCATCTGCTAGTTCTCTGCTGTATTTCATCCATAGTTACTGGCAGTAACTATTTGGGTGTTGATCTACATTGGTTTCTTTGTACTGCCAGATAGACAACTTCTACAGATAATGGTGGGCTAGTTAAATATTCTGCTATCTAGTCATCTACTTTTAGTTAGATGTACTTATATTTGCTGAGTGTAGAAGCTTTTGGAGAAATTTTACAAAAACAGATTCTATCTCAGATGTCTGGGGTAGTCTTTCTGTGTTCCTTATGGCTCTAAAACACCATTAGAGCAGTCTTCCTGCAATTCTGGGGTTCTAATTTGACCTTTGACTCCTGGCTGGCATCAGGAAATTCAGAAATGTAAGAAAGTTGGCTGAACTGTTGAAAACTTTAGGTTTGTTTCCTCTCAATTTTATTACTTTTATTAGGATCTCTTAAGCTCTGCCCTCTTTTAGCTCACCAATAACATACAGTAGTGCTTCATCTGCACATATTGTGTAGTACACTTCAAAGAGAGATCATGCATTTTGCAATGAATTCCACTGTCCTTCACTCAGGGACTGAGTTTACTTCAGCAAATGACTCCAGAATTGAAAAATGCTACCACTCCTGCTTTATGACGCTATAAGGAATGAAACAATATTAACATAAAGAAGCCACATCCGTGCACTTCTAGTGAGCCAAGCCACACAGCTCAGTGATAGAATGAAGCATATTTCATTATTTGGAATACACATACATCTTGTCATATCACAGTGGTGTCTCTGCAAATTTTTTCCAAGTAGTGTCTCCACCATTCAGTACACTTGGGCCTCAATTTACATGATATTTTTTGCATTGTTTCAGTTATTCATGGTCAATTAATTGTTGAACCTTTATTTTTGTAAATGGCGCGGATTCACTTTTACATGGTGCAGCATGTTTGCCAAGATGCGCAGATGCATCTAGAATCAGTTGATTGCTTCTGGCCCCCACTCCACCATGCTGATCTCAGTGTAGCTGGTAAGTGTGTTGTGGTGAAAGGGGAAGGGGGAGGGAAGGAGTGTAGCGGGGGCAGTTCAGTGCCTTCTGTGGTGAGGGAGAGAGTGGGCCAGGGCTGGGGGACACACTGCCCTGCTGGGGTGGGGAGGGGTGGGTGGCAGGTCAGAGCCCCTACTTGTTCTGGGGGAGCAGGGGAGGGCACAGCTCCCTCTGCTGCATGCTCCCTGGCCATTCACATGGCCAGGGGTGGGGGGGCATGTGCCCCACAGATCTGCACAGGGTAGGGTGGGATGCAGCTGTGGGCTGGAGCTGGGGCTGTGCAGGGATTTTCTTGGCAGAGGTTGAGCCAAGTGGCAGCAGCGCTGTAAGGGGGTTACTGGGGTGGGGGTGGCTAAAGTGAAATTGGGGATGGCTGCACCCCCCTGTAGCTCCCTCCCAGAGCTGCCACCATCCACCCCAAGCCAACCCCCACCAAGAAAACTAGGCACAGCCCCAGTTCCAGCCTGTAGCTGCAGCCCACCCTGCCCCACCCAATGCAGATGGCGGCACACCTCCCTATGCTCTCCTGGGGTTTGTGCAATGATGGGAGCTGCCCACTGCATATCCTCCAGATGAGCTGCTGCTCTATCTTGTGCCCTCCCCACCCCAACTGGACAGCATGTGCCCCTGCCCCACTCTTCCCTCACTGCGAGGGGTTTGATCTCCCCTCCATTTCCCTTCCCTCCCCCCTCCCCTTCCACCACACTAGACTTACTAGCTGTATGCACCTCTCCAATATGCTGGGCTCTTCTCCTCACTACCTGCATGCTTATTGGCCAAATTATCAGTGGCATCTGGAACCTAAACCCTTATCTCCCATAGACCCTTGGTATCTTTTTATGTGCTTTCTATTTGCATGGTGTTTTTTCAAGAATGTAACCACTGTGTTAATTGAGGCCCAATTGTATAGCTTTACTTAACACTGTGATGGCACCTGCTGTACATCCAGATAAATACTAGAATGCAAATCTGGCATGCAATATAAATCTGCTAGGTAATGCTACATTATCTCAGTCCCATTTCATATTTATTTATGACATTACTTGTACCAAATCATATTTAGTGACTACTGCCAGGTTTAGAGGAATAGAGATAATGCTGTGTTGTAGGTCTAGTGCATACTTTAACTTCAGAGGCATAGCTAGGAATTTTGAAGTCACAGAGAAACCTTGCCCATTGGAATCTGGAATTTAATCACTTATTCAGACTGGTAAAGTATCTTTGATAATGAACAAATTGTAAGTCTCTCAGAAACAGATGTACAGGCAAGAGATGCCAGACAACAGGATCATTTTTTTGAGTGATTACAAAAAGCATGAAAGAGGCATTGGCATAATCCTAAATGAAAGGACAAAAAGGGTACATCTACATGTCATGCTACAGCAACATAGCTATACACTATGTCACCGTATGACATGCTATAGAGATGTAGCGAACATGTGGGCCTACACATGATCAGCAGCTATGTTGCCATAGTGGTGTGCTCTCCTAGTATAATACTCTATGGAAACATGTGCTCACCTGGTATAATCCTGTATGGAGGCATAGCAGTGAAATCTAACTGGTGCTGTATGCATGGCACAGTAACTGCCTGTACTGTGCCATACTTTAGTACTTCCAAAAGCAAGTATTAAAGTATGGTGCCATAGCAACATCACTATATGGTTTTGTGTAGACACACCCAAAGGGTGTTGGTTTACAACACAGTCAGCCTGAAAATCATGACAGTTTACTTCATCCCTTTAGCCTTACCATGATTCAGTCTCATGCTCCTGTAACAGATGCTGAGAAAGGAGAAACTGAGTGATTATCTGGCCAGGTGAAAAACTACCTAAGGTGGAAGATAGGACTATACTTGTACTCCCAGTGGCAGTTATTTCTTCTAAGGACGCAAATTTAAGGTTGTTTTGTGAGAGTGGCTGGAAATGTAATTCTTCATATCCTGATTTTTCAGAGGCTCGTGCCCCTCACCATATGTAGTTGCTTTGCAACATTAAACATTTAAATTATTTATCACTGATGTATGAGAAGTGATACTATTAACATAAAGCATTCTGTAGCCTAAAGGTAATCAGAGCAACTGTGCATTTTACATTCTCTTATACTAATTGAAAAAGCAAAAAATTAAAATTAAAAATCCACTTTTGTTTGTACTTCATATTTGAAGGCCTGTAATATTTTATATATTATCTTGATATCTATTTTTGCACTTTACTCTACTTCTATATGGCTCATTGCATTTTAGGACACCGTGGAAGGGTGCAGACATGCTGGGACATGGAGACATGTGCAAGGCATCACAGCAGGCACTTGCACTCATCCTAGGGCTCTAGAAGCCTAGGGCTGGGCATGGGGCAGGGTCCATAATGGTGCTGCAGGGGGCTGTGGTGGCCCATCCAACCAGGGGTGGCATCCAACCAGGGGTGGCTCGCCTATTTGACTCAGCTCAGGAGTCTTCAGCAGCCTAGGGAGCTTGTGGGGCATGCTGGGAGGTAAGTGAGAGTACCCGCTACCTGCTGGCCTTGGCCAGTTTGGGCAGGCTCCAAGTCCCTCCCCACTAAATGGCCAACATCTGTTCAGTTCATTCCCAAACTATCCTTGCACACTTTAAGTAAAGCACAATACTTAGACTGCTTTCACCTCAGGTTTTTTGAACGTCTGTACTTAGCCTTAGGACCTTGTTACACCTCATGCTGTGAGCTGCACAAGTGTTAATCCCTGTTAGTGTTAGTCTGGAGTTGGGAGAAGTCATACCCTTAGTTGAGACACCTTCTCTAACTGCCCCCCACCTGCATGGCTATGACTTTGCCACTACAGGCCAAGTGAACAGGGGCAGGACTAAGAGCTTTAGCTGTGAGTTGCCACCAGAGGGTTGGTAAGCCAAGACAGGCTTCTATCCCTGCTCTATGGGCAGGGGTGTGAGAGATCCTGGGGAACTGGAGGGCTTCAATTTGGATTGCACATATGTAGGGAGTGGCCACACTTTAATGGAACAGGAGTTGGGCAGTGCAGATCAGAGCTAATCCTGTCCTAGAGTGGCATAACTTTGAGCTGCATAATGGGTATTTAAAACCACTTCAGCATGTTAATGTGCAGACAATTCAGGGGATAAGATCTCCAGGAGCCACTCAAAATTACTGTGTAACAAGGCCCCTACTGGCACACAGGGGGCTATCATGGACCAAGGTTAGACAGCACCAGGGGTGACATGTAGAAGGTGCATGCGCACCCCCTGAGCACAGCAGTGCACTCACCCAGCGTCTGCAGGTGGTCTGCAATCCCTGCTGGCTGCCACCGACACTGCTGGCAGCAGCTGTGGGTGGTCGCCACCCCCTGGTCAGCGCTCACCCCACACCCCCGGTGCCAACAGCATCTGTAGGAGCGCTGTGCTCCCATCACCATCATCCCCCCCAGCCACTGGGGGCATGAGTCATTCATGCACAGCAGAGAGTGAACATTTATTTCCAATTTAGGTTAGTACTGGTAAACTGAAAGGTGCTAATGGCTGCCATCAGGCAAAGCTTGCATCCAAGATAGTACCTGTACTCAGGCCTTCTTTAAGACTGACTGGAAGATGAAATTAAGCCTCATTTTTATTTATCTTCAGACAATAAGAACTACTACCTGAGGTACAAAAGAGCTTGTGTGTGTTTAAATTCTGCCTGATTTCCATATTTGGTACCTAAATCAAAAACTGAGATCCTTGAAACCTGTTCTCAGCTGCCACCAAAACCTAGAAGTGACTGAAGTCATCTGATAGTTCAGTTTTCACTAGTAAACTAAGCATTGAACTTTGTCTGAGTGGTCGTGCCTAATTCATCAGTGGTCTTGGTGCACTGTCGACACACAAAAGCTGTAGGAGGAAAAGAAGTGAGCCAGACTCCCTGAAAGCCATGAGATTGGTTTACAAATAATGAGATTTGAAATTAAATTAAATACATATATATTTATAATAGTTTTTTTGATCCTTTAAAAAAATGCTGCCATGAGACTTGTATTGAGGTGAATGGAACATTCAGGATTGGGCACTAAGGTGCAGTAATATCTGGCTAGAAACATGAAACCAAGATGACATTGAATGGCTGTGACCAATTTGCTAGTTTTAAATGCCCTGGTTCTCAGCAATCTCTTCTTCCCTAGTATGGATTGGTTAGTAAGATGTCTAGATAACTTTCTGAAAGCAACTATAAAGGACAGCATTACAAAACAAAATATACTTGAAAGAGGGTTTATCTTTCATTATATTTGGAGGCAAATTCAATCATGAGGTATAAGTCTTTTTGATTAATATCTTAAACTTGTTTATTAGCAGCTACTATTGCTAATATAGTACTATACATCTTGTTTGTCTTTTATATGGTTTCCACTTTCACTGTGTTTATTGTTCTTTAGCGTACTCAAATTGCTTTTTCCTTCTGTAACTCACCTTATATTTGTTCTGTCAATACAGTAATTGTTTATTTTCTTGTATGGTTTTCTTTACATTTTGCAATAAAAAAGCTTAGCACATACCAAAAAATAAGATTAACTATGATATTATAAAAGTGGAACAAAATTAACAGTGCTTTAGCAGAAAAATATTAGTATTTCTGGCCAGTGTCTTGTTTAAACCATTCACTAACCCAAGACAACAGAAGTGTCAACAGTTGAAATAAACAATGCATCATAAAACCCAGAAGACACAGTTTCTGAACAGATATTAATCTTTTATTGTGCTGGCTACTGATTTATTAAAGGGATATGTTATCTTATCAGATATGTTACAGAGTGGAACATGACATGGAAAGGGGAAAATGAAACAACAGATGCTAAAAGAAATAATACATGATGCTCTGCTAAGAAAAAAAAAAACATTAGAAAGGGGATCTTTTACAAAACAGTTATCTTTATGCAACACAGAATGCTTGCTCTTCATCTCAAATTATCACTGATTCTTGCCCTCTCCCAACCTGTCCCATGGAAAGTAGGTAAATAAAATTCAGGTGACCTTGTTTTCATCTTGTATGTTTAAAAAGCTTTCAGGTGAAGTGTCTGGGTGTGCATGTGTCTAAAGTGGGAAACGACATAATCTTACACATATTAACTCCTCCTTTCTTACCCAATGGCCATATTTTCACAATATAACACCTACCTTTTCCCAAAAACCAGCTGCTGTAAATTGGAATATGTGTTACATTCAAGGAAATACAACAAGGACAGTTTGTGCCACTCATCCAGCAAAAGTGAAAGTAAAGTCTGCAGTTTGTAGGCAGGCATCAAGAAGCAGAGCAATGAGTAGGCTGGGCTTCCTAGATGCTTCTACTCAGTTACTTCCTACAGGAAAAACATTGTTTCTTCAGTCTTTAAAAAACAATGTGTGTATCTTATGCTGGGATTCAATGAATATAAGAAAATATGGCATGCCATATTTTATGCTGATGTCCATAATCCAGTGTTTCTCACCTTTTTTAGTCTCAAGACACCCCACAGAATATGCAAGTCCTTAGTTTTCATGAGTTTTTTTTACTGTAGATAAAACAATAGAGCATTTTTTCTGTTGCAAAGAACTCGGAAAGCTCATAGCAGGTCAGACTGTTTTTAACACTAAGAATATTCTATTTAAAATCTCTTGGTTTACTTTCTGAATCATATTTTCATACCTAATGGTGCTAATATTGTGTGGCAATTCATGGAACCCTTGAAAAGATCTTAAGACACCCCATGGTGCTGCAGGAACCTGGTTGAGAATCATCACCATAATCATATCCCTTTTCAGACTGGAGTGTAAGCACTGGGTGCATTTTTATATGCAATTACAGTGCCTGAATGAACTGCAGAGCTTATTGCTCTGGAGTTAATTGCTCCTGGGTGCATGCTCAAATGCTGTGCCCAGGAGCAATTAACTCTGAAGTAATAATCTCTGCAGTTCACTCAGGAGTGGTATGTGGACCCTGGGTGGAGCAGCCCTGGTTGTCAGGGGGCTCCAGAAGTCAGATTGCCAGCCCAGGGTGGCTTCCCCTGGCTCAGTGTGCTGTGGAGGGCCTGGCTGGGGCACAAGGGAGCTTCAGCGCATGGATAGTCACCAGGCAGCCCCTACACTGAAGCACTCATGTCCCAGCCAGCCAGGTAGCATCTGTGTGTGTATTGCTGCCGAGTTTTTTTATTTTTCAAAATAGTCATGTAGATGCCAAGGTTTTTAATGCACAGCTAATTACTCAACTGGACAGTAAACATCTTGTGTAGATGTGCCCAGTTTGTGTCAGGCTATTTATTTTTTCTCCTTAGCTTGCAAAGCCCCAGAATACTTCCTGGAAACAAATACAGGCATTAATAGTGAATTAAAAGAGCAAAAAATTTCAGCAAACTAATGCCAGTTGCATCAGTGGTACAAAACTCTCATAAAGAAGTCTCAGGTTCCACAAGTAGTGTTATTTGTATTATAGTTTCATAGTAGTTAGGGGTCAGAAGGGACCTGAATAGATCTAACAGTCTAACCACCTGCCACTGTTTGGAGCACACGCTGGGATCACATGACCCCAGACAGGTGTTCATCCAACCTGTTTTTGAATTTACCCAAGGTAGGAGAGAGGACCATTTCCCTAGGAAGTTGGTTCCAGATCCTAGCTACCCTGACAGTGATATAGTGCCTCCTAATCTCTAACCTGAACCTATTCTCCAGCAGCTTCTGGCCATTGTTCCTCATCACCCCAGGTGGTGCTGGGGGGAATAGGACCCTTCCTATTTGCTGCTGATCTCCCCTAACAAGTTTGTAGGCAGGCATCAAATCCCCCCTCAGCCTCCACTTGCTGAGGCTGAACAAGTTCAGGTTCCTCATCCTCTCCTCATAGGGCCTGTCCTGTTGCCCTCCAGCCAAGTGGGTGGCCCTCCTTTGAACCCTCTCAAGGAAGGCCATATCCTTCTTAAAGTGTGGTGCCCAGAACTGGACATAGTACTCCAATTGAGGCTGGACCAGTGTCGCGTAGATGGGGAGTATCACCTCTCTGGACCAGCTTGAGATGCATCTTTGGATGCACGACAAGGTGCGGTTGGCTTTGCTGGCTGCAGTCTGGCATTGGCAGCTCATGTTCATCTTGGAGTCAATAATGACTCCAAGATCCCTTTCCACCTCTTGCTGTCAAGGGGGGAGCTTCCCAGCTTGTATGTATGCTGTGGATTCCTTCTCCCCAGGTGCAGCACCCTGCGTTTATCTACATTGAAGCCCATCCTATTACCACCAGCCCACTTCTGTAGTCTGTCTAAGTCTAATTGCAGCCTCTCTCCCTTCGAGCGTGCCTACCACTCCCCACATCTTGGTATCATCAGCAAACTTGGACAACATGTTTTCCACCCCGTCGTCCAAGTATCTGATGAAGATGTTGAACAATGCAGGCCCCACGACCAAGCCCTGGGGGACCCCACTATTCCCATCCCACCAGGTCAAGTACGACCCATCCACCACCACTCTGGGTGTGCCCCATCAGCCAATTTTTGACCCATCCAACTGTTTAGGCATCAGTGTCACAGTGACTCAGTTTATTAATGAGAATGGGGTGAGAGACAGTGTCAAAGGCCTTCTTAAAGTCCAGAAAGACTACGTCCATGGCAACACCATCATCCAGGGATTTAGTTATCTGGCCATAAAAGGCCATCAGGTTGGTCTGGCAGGACTTGCCTTTGATAAACCCATGCTGATTTCCCCTGGGCATGATCTCCCCTGCTGGCCCCTCACAGATGTGCTCCTTGATAATTTTTTCAAGGATTTTGCCCAAGGCCGATGTGAGGTGTAAGAGCCTATAGTTTTCTGGGTCCTCCTTTCTCCCTTTCTTATAGATAGGGACCACATTAGCTAGTTTCCAATCTCTAGGCACCTGGCCCATGGACCACGGTTGCTTGTACAGCCAGGCCAAGGGCACTTCAATGACCCCCTCCAGCTCCCTCAACACCCGTGGGTGGAGGGTATCAGGGCCCACAGATTTAAAAACATCCAGTCCTTCCAGAAGATCCCTAACTACTTCTGCGGAGACCCGAGGCCTGGCAGTGCTATCCTCAAGACTGCCACTACCTGTGGTGAGAGAGCTGTCCTGTTCCCTGTCCAAGAAAACAGAGGCAAAGAACTTGTTAAAGATTTCAGCTTTCTCGTCTGGCGTAGCCACAAGATTACCATTTGAGTCTAACAGGGGTCCTACATTACCCAGTGCCTGCTTCTTACTCCCAATGTATTTAAAGAAGGACTTTTTGTTGTCCTTAATCCTGCTTGCTAGCCTGAGCTCCACCCCCTCCTTGGCCTTCCTAATGGCCCTCCTACACTCATGGGCCAAGGAAGAGTATTCCTCCTTGATGATAGCCCCTCTCTTCCAGCAGGTGTACAGCTCCCTTTTGGCCCTCAGGCATTCTTGAATGCCTTTGCTGAGCCATGGGGGTTTCAGAGCACTCTTATCCCCTTTCTTTCTCTCAGGGACTGTCACACTCTGAGCCTGGAGGATTGTCCCCTTAAGGTATGACCATCCCTCATGGAGTCCCATATCCTTTACTTTTTGGGCCCTCAGTGCCTCCCCCACTAATTTCCTAAGTTTGTTGAAGTTGGCCCGAGGGGTAGTCTGGATCTTTGACACCCCTGATCTATTCCTTTCTGTGTAGTACTGGCTGCAGGTCCACACGCAGCACCTGGCAGGCTGTTGCATCTTGTGGAAAAACTCTTTCTTGACAAAGTAATCAAGGCTGTGCACTGTCAGGACAACATAAGGGAAGAGGCAGGGCTTCTCCCAGAGAGGAATTATAGTAGCATCTTGGAAACCTAATCAAACACAGGACCCTGGGCATGTCTACATACGCACTTTAATGTGTGTTAACCTATTTTAATGAACATTAAAGCATCACAAAAAATTGCTATTTACTTAATGTACATTAATGTAGCATAATGTACATTAAGCATCACTTTAAAAATGTGCTCTTTAGTTAATATGCATTAAGACAGGCTATTGTGCATTTGCTTAATACTTCGCAATGGAGGTACTAGATTTAATGCACAATAAGTAAAGCATGTTAATGCGCATGTAGACACAGAGGCCACAACCTATTATGCAATACAGACCAATGGAATTTTACTATATCCATTTTCATAGATGAGGAACTGAGGCCCAAAATTACATTACCTGACCTAGGTCACATAAGCAGCCAGTAGCACTAAATATTTTCAACATTTTCTCTTAATTAAAGTATTATTTCCAGTCTATAATTGACTGAGTGTTCTGTCAGTCTTTATTACCCAACCTACAAACTGTATAAGAGTTAGCCATAGGCTCCAGGTGGCAGCGTCATGCAGTGGAGGGTCTGGCTGGGGTGCGAGTATTAAAAGTGCAGGGCCATGTGGCTAGCTGGCAGACAGCCAGGCAGGCCCTGCACTTTAGTACCCTTGTGCTCCAGCCAGCCCCTGTCATCATCTACACATACATTTCAGTGCAGTTACTGACTGCCATAAGATAGCACTGTCCCCAATGATACTACCTTACAGCAGAGTTAATTAATTTACTGTGCCCCAATACCATTGTACATGTAGACTGTGATGCTTTACTGTAAAGCTAATTAGTGAACTCCACAGTAAAGCACACATGTAGATGCACCCAGAAACAGTTAATGGCTAGAAGTTGAATCCTCTATGTTTTACCAGAGGAATCTATAGTGATTTTCTAATCAAACTCTCATCAGATGAAGCATTACATTCCTTATGTAATGCTTCTGCCCAACCCCACACTTAGCTAAAGTGTGCAAATACTGTGCTGTAGAGCTTCACTGGGAATGATTACCTGCGGAGACAAATGTATTGAAATTTATTAGTGAAGAGTATAGAGATGAATGTAGAAAGGATGCATACACGTGCATGCATTATCACTGGCCTCATTATTCTAGGTGTTTATAATGAATGGAGTACTGGACATAATGGTTAGAACACAGGAGTACAAATGAATCCTCTTGTATCAGCAGTCCACAAACTTTTTCTAGTTTCAACCCTGCTTTCACTGAGATTTTTTTTTCAGTCAAGCAGGCACAGATATCCTTGTTTCTGTCCTGCAGTTAAAAGGGGGAAGGGACCTAACATATCTCTGCTCCAAAGTAATAGTATCTGTGCCCTCAGTTACTGCATAAGGGGTCATGTCTACATAAGACACCGATTGTGCAGTTTTTACTACATGTAGATGCACCCCCTGGACACATCTACAGAGACACTGACTGCACAGTAACCCAATACTATTGTACAGTAGCATCACATGGCAAAACTGTGATGTGATGCTACTGCATAGTAGTATTAGGCTACTGCACAGTAGCACTGATGAACTTCTTTTTTTGTGATGTTACTGTGCAATAGCCTAATACTACTCTGCAGTAGCATTGTGTAGCAGGGCACTAATGTGCCTGCTCCTTTAGAGGCAGAAGGAGCCTGGCCAGAGAGCCCTGTAGGCTAGGCAGAGCTCCACAGCTGCAGGTTGCCTGAGCAACAGCTTAATGGGGGTAATTGGCCAGCACCTGCAGGCAGTCAGGTGACCAGAAGGAGAAAGATCCCTGGTGATATATAAGGTCAGGGCTGGAGCTAGCAGGGTCTCTCTTTGGAGACTGCCAAGGGAAGGAGACTGGTCTTAGAGGGCTACTCAGAGATGTTTGGCAGCCTGCTTTATTGCCTATAAGACCTAAGGTTCCAGGAGCCTACAAGGTACCCAGAGCTAGGAGATGCTTTGTCCTAGGGTGGAAATTTGCCTTTTTAAAGGGGCAGAACACAGTCTCCATTGTTATTGTTGTGTTGTAGTCCAGGGGCTTATGTTTGTGTTAATGTTTGTACTGGTGGTTTTGAGATGAGGCCTCCTCCTCCCCTTGTAGCCTCATTAGTGCCCAGTTGGTGGGGCACCCTATTGTGTACAGCCCAATGCCAGAGGGGTTCACAGAGGTGATAAAAGTTGTATAACACTTGTCAGGCATGGGACATGGTAAAGGGAAGGTTGGAGCTGTGTATTATGCTCTTGGTATTAAGGCATAAAAGGGGCAGCCTCCCACCTAGGAACAACTTATTAGTTACATCCAGGGTGTGGTGGGCAAAGGAGGTAGGTGGACTGCCCTAGACAGGTGGGTGGGCCAACATTGTGACTGGCCTTCAGACAGCCTCTGTCATACATTGCATCATGGTTTTTGCCCCGGAGTGCTTTTGCACAGTAATATCAGACTACTGCTTCATCAGCATTTCATATAGACATGGCCAGGGGGTGCATCTACATGTGCATTTTACTAATGAGTTGACTAATTAGCTCCACTGTTTACACATGTACCAGTATTAGGGCACAGTAAATTCATTAACTCCACCATAGGATAGTACTGTCAGGGACAGTACTATTCTATGAAGGAGTAATTACATGTGTTGAAACACATGTAGATGGTGACATAGGCTGGCTAAGGCGTAAGAGTGCTAAAGTGCAGGGGCTGCATGCTGCTTAGCCCCACACTTTAACACTCTCATGCCTCAGGCAGCCCCTCTGCCACCCAGAGCCCCCTCAGGACCTCTTCCAGCCTGGGGTTACTCTGCCTCAGCTCTAACTGCTGTGAGCCTTGGCACCCATACAGACTCTGTACCTGGGAGCAGCTGACTCTGGCATAAGTTGTGCTGAGAGTTTATCATGTCACCTTAATGGCATGTGTAGATGCACCCAGGAAGTGAATTTCCATGTGTTATGAGCATTGAGCAATAAACTTTGGTGCTTATCATGCCAGAGTTTATTGCTCCCAGGCACTGTTCGCATGTGCACCCTATATATGTCTACACTTACATTACTGCACACTAAAAAACACCTCCTCAGGACAGTACTTGTATTTACAATTACTAACCTGATGTGGAGCTAATTAGTTTCTTCTGGCCTAATATGACCCCACATGTAGATGTTGAGACTTTACTAGAGAGCTAATCAGGCAGCTCTGCAGTAAACATCTCTTATAGATGTGCCCAGGGAGAGCAAAACTGGTATAGGGCTATGTTGCTCTGGTTTATCTTTCACTTACTGCAGGCACAGCAGTTACCTCAGAGCAGCTGAGATGCAATAAATCTCCAGTCCCTGTCTTTTAAAGGTACATCATCTGTTCATAGGCCTGGAAGAATGAGGGACTCCCTGGCGTTTGCAATCCCTAGTTTGGAAACTTTACTAGATTCTCTTCCCAGTCCTATACATGGCTCACTGGGCTTGTCTGCATGATACACTGACTGTGCAGTAGCTGAATAATATTGTGCAGTAGTACATCACAGCACTAACCATCCTAGTATACTACTGTACAGTATTATTAGGCTACGGCACAGTAGTGTCACTTAAAAAATGTTTGCTGGCACTACTGCACAGTAACGCTGGTTATTGTGCATTTGTTTAGTACTTGTTTATACAAGTACTAAATACATGTGCAGTAACCACTGCACAGTAGCATCTCATGTAGACACACCCATTGTGTAGCTTTGAACAAATACAATAACTTCTGTCTGACCACTCTGTCCTGTGTCAGATGGCTAAAACAGTGTAGCTTCCTGCAACTGAAGGGGATCACAAACAAGAGGCAACTCTGATTCATTAAACCCTGAGGGTTTTCCCATTCTTGGTCATACATATCAGGCAGAAAAGCCATTGATTCATGAGCTAGCAGAGCACAGAAGAACAAATGTATTAGACACTATGCCTGTTGAGCAAAAGTCAATGCTGGTCATGTCTGCAAAGCTGCCAGGTCAATCACTGAAGTAGCACTTATGATATGGGCATAGTCCATCTTAACATGGACCCACAGCAAACTGTTATACTACCAGGACATGGGAGTCAGACTCAAAATAAGAGGTGAAATTTGAAACCAGAGTCAGGAGTTGAGCCAATGTCAAGACCCAGGGTCAAAAGGTGAAGTCAGGAAACCAGGATCAGGATCAGGATCAAAGTGTTCTGGAACAAGGTAGCTATCACTCTGAAGAGCCTGTAGGCAATTTCTGTAGGTGGAGTGGGAGCTCTGTTACACCTTCTAGCCAATAGGAGGGATATAGGTGACCAACTAGATGCCCCCCAAATGGTCAATCAGCTCAGGCATGGCTTTAGGTATGATCTCACCCTCTGGGATGAAAAACTGTTCAGCAGTGGGGAATAAAGTCTAGTCCTAAATAAGAAACATGCACTTTCTATCTCTCTAAGAGTGGGTATCAAGAAGATAGTGAAAGACCTTAGAAGGTTACTTGGGCTTTCCAAATGGGCTGCATTATCTTGTTGCTGTTGTTTCTCTTTCTTATACCGTGTATGGTAGAGCTGTGCAAAGCTTTGGTAACCGATTCGGTTTGGAGGAGATCCAGCCCAATTCAGCAGCTGAATCCCTGAATTGAATCAGGAGACCCATTAAAAGGTCTGAATTGAATTGGAAGCCTCCTAATTGATTCAGAGAGATTTGGAGTTTTAGAAGGCTTGCAGCATACAGAAACTGAGATGAGGTAGGCGGATGGGGTGATTTTTCATATATGGAAAAGGATAAGAGGTGGGGAAGACTGTTCTGATATTGACATCTGTAGCTGGCCAGTGACTGTGATCTTTCTCTGAGTTCCCTTCTAATCACAGTGCTCTGGGGAAGGGATGTAAAAAGAACATATAAATCTGTCTCTGAAGTGATCTCTGCCTTTTGTGAGTTGTATCTCTTGGAGCAGCAGTGTCTGAAAGGCTCTGGCTTGCTAGCCAACCTCTCTTATAAGTTGTACCTAATCCTTTCCTACCCTTGCCTACAATCTCTATTGTTATCCCTATCCATTTCTTTCAACTTATTCTTCCCCCAAAATCCTCTTAGTTGTTCTTCTTAGTCTGCCTTGATTCTTTCCCCCAACAAAAAGAAATCTGTATATTTTCTGACAGTGTGACATCACTGTGCAGGAAAACACAACATATATTACACACACACACATTTTGCATCACACCAAACATCATGAAGCGTGCTGGAAAGGCAGGTGCCAGGTCTTCTGGCAGGGGAGGGAGAGAGGGGAGAGGGAGAGCTCCAGATTACCCCCATCCCAAACATAGACACACTCTCTTTCCTGGCAGCGATGAGTGTTCTGCTAGTGGGAGCAAGGAGGTGGTAGTAGTGCGTGCACCTGCACCACCACCACTAACACCATTAACCAGAATTAGCATGACATTCTCCACCCTAATTTCAGTTCCCAGTGTAAGCCTTCCAGTGCCAGAGGAGGAGCTGAATGTGGAAGTGGAGGAGCTGAGGGCCATAGTGAACAAAACTCTGGGGAAGGAGGGGGAATCTAAGTTTGTGCTCCACACTCCTCAGAGTTCTCCTAGGGGCAGGTCTCCTTTTCTGGGAGACACTTTGGAGGAGGTTGTGGAAGCAGATGGGTCAGCTCTCCTGTCATTGTGCCTCTGCCTGCTGAGGAGAGGGATAAGGCAGGATCCCCACCCTCAATTCAGAAGTGTAGGGAGTGAGGGTGTAGTGTAGGATCATTTTGAAGTGGCAGATGATCCCAGGTATGCTACCTGCTAGCACTGCTGAAGGCAAGGACATGACACACTTCACCACCACAGCAATGCTGCTGCATCTCAGGAGGCAGCATCCATTGCCCTTCTTCCTCCTCAGCCTGGCAACAGTGGAAGCGTGCTCAAAAAGAAGTCCCCATCTTGCTCCAATGCCCCTGTCCTCAAGAAGCAGAGGCACGTCACCTGGACCAGTGGGGGAAAGGTGGAGACAAAGGGGGGTGCATTCTGAAAGCAAGTGAGGTCACTCAGAACATTGAGGAGATTCTTGATGTGGATAGGCCAAACCTTCTCCTTTGTTGAGCGTTCAAGCAGCTCTAGGCACTCGTGACCCCATTGTATCAATTGCCTGCATGCACCACCTTTAGCAGGATGGTAGTGCCCTTCATGCATGAGGCATGCAGGGAGTACTTGAGGTAGGTGCTGCAGAAGGCAGGTCCACAGGTAGCCTCGCACTTCAACTCGGATATCTGGAGCAGTCGGGGTGGAGATACTTTCATAGCTGCTAGGGTCAGAAGGGACCTCAGTAAATCATGGAGTCCACCCCTTGCCCTGAGCAAGAAACAGTTATATGACCCCAGCCAGTTGCTTTTCCAGTCTCCTCTTAAAGGCCCCCAAGGTAGCGAAGAGCACCACCTCCCTTGGAAGCCCATTCCAGATTCCGGCAACACTTACCATAAAGAAGTTCTTTCTAAATCTGCTCTCTGTCAGTTTGTGGACATTGTTCCTGGTTATTCCAAGGGGTGCCCTGGTAAACAGAGTATCTCCTATTTCATGCTCCCCTCCTCCCTCCAATTAATTTATAAGCATCCACAAGACCCCTTCTCAGCCTTCTCTTGAGCAGGCTGAAGAGATCCAGGTCCCTCAGTCTCTCCTCATACAGCCTTGCCTGAAGATCCCTAACCATATGAGTGGCCTCCATCTGGACCTTCTCAAAGTTATCCACATCTCTTTTGAAGTCTGGTGCCAAGAACTGGATGCAGTACTTCAACTGTGGCCTTACCAATGCCACATAGAGGGGAAGTATTACCTCCCTTGACCTGTTCGTAATGCACCTGCTAATGCATGATAGAATGTGATTAGCTTTACTGATTACTTCATCATATTGATGGCTCATATTCATCTTGGAGTCAACTATAACTTCAAGATCCCTCCAAGACCCCTTCCTGCCACTGTGCTGCTGAGAAGGTCATCCCCTAGCCTATAGGTGTGTTGGTGATTCCTTCTCCCTAGATGCAGGACTTTGCACTTGTCTTTGTTGAACTGCATCCTAATCTCTTCTGCCCACTTTTCCAACCTGTCCAGGTCCACTTGGATTCAATCCCTTCCCACTAGTGTTTTTACTGTACCCCATAATTTCATGTCATTCATTAATTTGGACAGATTGCTCTCCATGCCCTCATCCAAGTCGAGGATGAAAACATTGAATAGCACAGGTCCAAGGACTGAACCTTGGGGGATTCCATGCATCTTTCCAGGTCAATACTGACCAGCCCACCACCACTGTCTGGGTGTGGCCTTTAAGTCAATTTGCCACCCACCTGACTGTGTAATCGTCTATGTCACAACCGCTCAATTTGTTTATGAGAATAGGATGAGATACTGTATCAAAGGCCTTCTTCAAATCCAAGTAGATAACATCTACCTCAACTCTTGCATCAAAACATTTTGTGACCGGGTCATAAAAAGAAACAAAGTTAGTCAGGCAGGATCTATCTGCTAGAAACTCATGCTGGTTGCCCTTCAGCATTATTTTTCTGGCTGGGCTCCCACAAATGTGATGCTTGATAACTTTTTCAAAGGTTTTTCCAAGGATAGAGGTGAGACTAACTGGTCTATAATTACCCAGATCCTCCTTCCTCCCCTTCTTGAAAATAGAGACCACATTGGCCCTTTTCCAGTCCTCTGGGACCTGACCTGAGCACCAGGAGTGCTCAAACAGCCATGCCAGTGGCTCTGCTATGACATGGGCCAATTCCTTCAGCATCTTTGGATGAAGATCATCTGAGCCTGTTGACTTAAACACATTCAGCCTCTCCAAGTGTTCCTTTACTAGGTCAGTGCTGACGGTTGGTGGGCTGGTGTTTCTCGTGTGCCAGAGGAATTTCAATTGGGAGATTTGTTTTGATGTGTGCTCAGGAATACAGAGGCAAAAAACTTATCAAAGAGTTCAGTCTTGTCCCCTTTATCTGTCACCAATTGCCCTGCCTGTCCTGTAGGGGTCTGATGTTATCCACAACCTTCTTTTTGCTACCCATATACCTGAAGGACTTTTTGTTGTCTTTAATTTTTGTCACCAGCCTGAGTTCCATTGGTGCTTTGGCCTTCCTAACTGACTCCCTGCAAGTGTGAACCAAGGAGGTATACTTCTCCTTGGTAGCTACCCCTTGCTTCTACAGCCTGTATGCCCGTTTCTTTGCCCCTAGGCTTTCCTGGATTTATGCCTGCCTCTCTCTTACAGGGCACTGGTGTGATCAGTCTGGGTGTTGGTGGGCTCTCCTTCAAGCAGAGGTGATGGATTAATCTGACGTAGCAAGGGAGATCATGGTGGCCATGAACCTCATGGTGCAGGGGTGGCTCATTGGGCAGGGTGAGCTCATCTGTGGGTTCATGGTCACCGACAAAGGGACCAATATGGTCAAGACAGTGCATGATGCCTGTGGAGACCAAGGGTGGTCTAAGGCTATGGTCAGTAGCCCGGACCGTCAGGTGGGATTTTTCCACGACGGAGTAGAGTTAGGCACGGAAGCGTATTGGTTGTACAAAGAAAGCTTTACTTACACTGCCAATGGTCACAGTGCAGGAAGGACCTTCCACAATGGAAGGACCATTGTGTGCTTGAGTTACAGTTGCACACAAACAAACAGAAGAGAGATCACTTCTCACACCAAACCGAGATGAGTCGTCGATATACGACTCTGCACGCTGAACACGGGGGATACGTCAAATTTTCCACTATGACGGGGAGTGGCTAGAAGCTGATCAGGCCTCTATGTCCTCCTCCAAGACACACGCAGAGTTTGCTAGGCTCCACAGCACGCTTAGAGTTCCCCACGAGATGGTTGTGGAGAGCCCTCCAATTTGGGCGGAAACTGCTCTACCCTTTTATACGGCTAGCGAGCCAATTGCTAGCCGCCACGTAGGAATAATTTAGAATTGACCAATAGTGGAACACTGATTTGCATGCATGTGGTGGGAACTCTTTTGCACCGGGTATTTCTCTCTGCAGCTGAGAAATCCACCGTGCAAAGAAAGCTCCATGTGGCGGGAAAATTCCAATGTGCCGAGGCACTAAAAATCATTGGGTTATGACAATGCCAACTTTGTTTGTTAGCATCTGCTGTGTGGCACACAAGTTCCACCTCATAGTCAGGGATGCCTTGAAGGGGACAGGGCTCCTTGTGATGATACTGTCATTACCAGCCAGTTCATTTAAAAATGCAGGGAGGTGATGGGCTACTTCCACTGGAGCATCACCGGGGGGCGGGGGGCAAGATGCTGTGGAAGAAACAGGCAGAGCTGAGCATCCCACAGCACAAAATCATGCAGGATGTGGAGACTGGGTGGAACTCCACATACCAGATGATGGAAAGGCTGGTCAAGCAACAGAAGGCCATCCATGAGATGGTCTTGGTCAGGGAGATTGGGATCAGTGGCCCTCTTAACAAAACAGAGTGGGATACCATCTCCCAAATCTTAGTGGTCCTCAAGCAGTTCCTTGAGGCCACCAAAATCCTCAGCACTGGTGATGCCCTCCTTAGCCAGGGGATCCCCATAGTGAAGCAGCTTGAGAATGAAATTGAGATGTTCCAGGGGATGAATATTCCTGGCTGGTGCAAGCTGCTTTCACCAGAAGTGCAGGCACTGGCGAGGCAGCTGAAGGAGGGCATCAAAAAATGGCTGGATCTGTTGTGGTCCACTATGGTCCATATGCTGGCAGGCATGTGTAACCTGAGGGTGAAGGGTCTGCAGCAGTAAAACCCTCAATCACTGGATGGAGGTGCTGGTAAACAGTCAGGGAGGTAGAAGAGCAAAAACAGGGGAATGTGGAAGAGGGGAATCCACTTTCCCGTGTCAGCACTCCAACCAGAAGTGAATCTCCTCCACCACAGCCGCTGCCAATGTGGGCCAAGGGCATGGCTTCAGTGTTGGCATCCAGAGGCACCAGACCCCACCATCAGGCAGGTAGCACGGTGTGGGAGTGTGCCTGCTATCCGCCCCATCCTTTCTCAATAGTCGCCTGCCACAATGAAGGAGATGAAAAAATGAAGTGATGTTAAACTCTGAGGGGAGATATAAGATATGCCAGACCACCCACTGAGATGTTTTATCAGCATTGGTTTATTTTAACATGGAAACAAAATGTGTAACCACGCTAATTGCCTCATTAGATGGAGGCAGCGAACTCGCCGCTTGAGTTAATTGTAGCTTCCCAGCTGCTCCGCTACTCTCTGGCTGTGAGGACTCTCTGTAGCTCTGGCCATGCCAGCCATCTCTTAGGAGTTGGTCCCTGGGATCATGCTCTCCTCAGAGACTGGGCAGCCAGTTGCTGGTCCCACTGTCTTAGTAGAGATCCTACTATTCCTCCCCAAGTGTAGCCACGTGCTGTCGCTACAGCCGCCTCTTGCCTGTCTCAGGGAAAGGAGCTACCGGAGCTTGAGGTTCCCTCCTCCCTGGGGTCCTGCCAGCCAGTTCTCTCATCACACATCCTGGAGGTGTTTCCCCCCTCTTTCCATGTCTCACCAGACAACGGGCTGTCTTTGTCATGTTCTTGTCTGTGGCATCCTCCGATTCTCAAGTAAGCCTGCTGACAGCCGTTTCCTCTTTTCCTCTCTTCTAGCACCCCGAGGGGAATGTCCAGTGCTGCGTCTTGCCTTTTATGTCTGGTGGAGATCATTACGTTTATACCTGTTCCCAGTGTGTGTGTCTTAGCCCCCTTATCCACCTGTAGTCTAGTTTCACCCTGAGTTTCTCCCTTGGGTAGCCATAGCTGAGCCCCTGTTACTATGTCACCACGGATGTGGAGCCACTGCACTGCAACCCTTTGGCCTATTGGGCAACCCACAGCCAAGTGTAGCAGGATGTGGCCACACCTGTCCTGTCCACCGACTAGTGTTCCAACTGAGTGTGCATTGCTGATGATGTTCTGACACCCCACCACACCTCCTTGGATCCTAGCGTGGTGGAGCAACTAGTGTTCTTGAAGGTGAACCTCCTGCTGCTGGGGTTACCCAAGCTCCACATGCAGATGGAGTGTGTGCCACCCTCCTCACTCTGCACCCATTTACTTTTCTTATTTGCTTTCAGAACCTTGAGGTGCACTTTCACAGAAACTCCTGCATGACTCTACCTGAAACATGGAAGACCTCATGACTGCATGAGGGGCTACCATTCCTTCCTGTTTCATCCCTCTCTGCCTTAAAACACACAAGTAATACAAGTTTGGCTTTAAACAGTTTGAGGTGCACTTTCACAGAAACCCCTGCACCTATCTCTTTGAAACTTGGCAGGCTTCATGCTCTCAGAAGGGGCTACTATCCATGCTGTTTTCATCCAAATCTGCAAAAAAGAAAAAAAATGGCAAAGTTATAGGTATTTTAGTAATTCCCCATTATAGTCTATGGCCGAATCTCTGAACCTGCCAAATCGAATCAGGACAGTGATTCAAATCACCAAATTGAATCACTGTCCCTCCAAACTGGCCAAACCCAAATCCAAAAGAATATTTGCTGCTTTGCACAGGCCTAGTGTGTGGGCTGTGGCTGCTTTACACACTATGGCTAGGGACTGACACTACACACAAACTGGTTTAAGTGATCAGAAACTGGTTTAAACCTGTAACAGAACAGAAGTTCAGTGTACATAAACCAGTTTCAAAATGGCTGAAACTGGTTTAAGGTAAACTTGTTTGAATGTAGTATCAGACTTAACTGATTTGGGTCAAAGCAGTTTATGCAATGTCTGTCCCAGACCCCTTCCTGGTTTAAGTTAAATCAGAGTCCCCAACCATCCCAGATGCTTTGCAGCCTTGGGCTGGGCTGTGCTGTCTGCTCCAGGGAACAGGGGTGGCCCTGCCTCTTTACTCCCTAGCCAGAGCTCTGGCAGAGACTGCAGGCACAGCAGGGTCTTCCTGGCTTCACCCTGCCCCCCACTACTTACTACGGAAGCAGGGATTCATCCTTCCCTCCCACCCATCTCCCACAGCCTGGACCCCAGCCACACAGATCAGATAATGCTGAGAGGTGTATGTGTGTGTGTCTTAAATTTCACTGGGTCAGGCAGGCAGAACAGTATCCGCTTAAGGCTTTTTGGGGGTAATGAACAAGTCAGCTGGTAATGTCCCTCCATTACTTACTTGGAAAAGGCTGTTTAAGAAGAGCTTGAACTAATGAGAGAGACTTTTGTTTTGTTGATGGACTGATAAAATCTGTGTTATCAGCTCCCTGATGGCATCCTCTACTGCAGGTTTGCAGACACTATGAGGAAGGGGGGCAGGGTGGGGGGAGATTGAAAAGCTCAGTATCATCTCAGATACGTACACTGCACATCCCCCATTTGCCTCAGAATGCTACCCTGGGCCTGGGGTCTGGAAATGCTTCCACCCCTTCAGCAGCAAGCAGGAAAAAGTATGGGACAGTGCAGGCAGAATGGGAGTTTACACCCCTACCTAATCAGAGGTCCTGTTGGGGCCTGCCCCCCCCCTCCCCCGGCCCCAGCTCAGCACTATAGAATGGAAGGTAGGGCTGCTCTAGACATGTGCCTGCATTTCCTCAGTCCAGAGGGAATGTCTGTATTTTTTCAAACTGATTCAAGCTAGGCTGGTTAGAGTAACCTGCAAAGATTGAATCAATTCAGGCTCAGGCTTTTTTGAATGTCTATCCATAGTCTATGAGTGATGTGAAAAGAAATTTTCATTATTTAAGCTAAACCACTCACTGGTAGCTCAATGCTGATTGTACCATGGCTTTCCTCTCTACCACTCTTAGTTCCATGGGCATAAAAGGCAGTCATAGAAACATAATATCATCCACACTTGCCATCCCTTTCTTCCCTGCCCCCAGCAATGGTACTTTCCCTTTCTACTTCAGTTTTTCTGTTCAGCTGATTCATTTTCACTGTACCTTTTTTTTTCCAAATGCACTCTGGCTCTCACCACACACCTAGCTAGTATCTGAATTATTTGTAGAATTTTTTACTGATATTATGGTATTTCCAAGAGACCCCAATCCTATTTGAGGTTCCTATAATATTGGTCACTTTACAGGCACATAATAAGAGATTTACCTGCTCCAAAGAGCTTGATTCTGAAGAGTCAAACCAGACATAGACCTAACTAATAGGGCTGTGCAAAGCTTCAGGTGGTGATTCAATTTGGAGGATATTCAGCCTGATTTGGTGGCTGAGTCTCTGAATCTGAATCGAATCAGGGAACCAATGAAAAGGTCTGAATTGATTCAAAGCTCTCTGAATCTTCAGAAAACACTTGGAGAACTTCAATGATTTGGATAGTCCCCAGTGGCTGCAGCAGGGAGCTGCAGATAGACTCAGAACTGGTAAGTAGGGGGTGGGGGACCATGGGGAGATCCCTACCATGCCCCATCCCCTCCCTGCTCCCCCAGCCCCCTGTTCCCCACCATGGCTGCCCTGCCTGCCCCAGCTCCTGGTGTTTAAAAAAAAAAAAAAAGCCCCTACACACCAGTGCTGCTGGGTGGCAGGGTAATCACCGCTGCCCCCCACTACCCCATGCTTCATGGGGGGCTCTGCCATGAGCCCACTGACCACTCACCCTCACTCCTCCAGCCCCCCCCCGCCCACAGGTGCCCCGCTTGGGCCAGCTCTGGCCCTTTAAGAAAAAACAAACAAACAAGAAAACCCCCAGGAGTCACCACTCCTGCAGCAGCCTTGGGGCTTTGAGGGGTTCATGCAGAGCCTCCCACATGGTGTAGGGCAGAAGGGGCAGTGGGGATTGCCCCCGCCAGCAGGAGTGGTGAGTACTGGGTTTTTCTGGGTTTTTTTTTCTTTTTTCTTAAAGGGTAAGAGCTGGTGGGAGTGCAGCAGCTATGAAGGGGCTGGGACACTGTGGGGGGGTACTGACCACTCACCCTCACTCCTCCAGCCCCCCCCCGCCCACAGGTGCCCCGCTTGGGCCAGCTCTGGCCCTTTAAGAAAAAACAAACAAACAAGAAAACCCCCAGGAGTCACCACTCCTGCAGCAGCCTTGGGGCTTTGAGGGGTTCATGCAGAGCCTCCCACATGGTGTAGGGCAGAAGGGGCAGTGGGGATTGCCCCCGCCAGCAGGAGTGGTGAGTAATGGGTTTTTCTGGGTTTTTTTTTCTTTTTTCTTAAAGGGTAAGAGCTGGTGGGAGTGCAGCAGCTATGAAGGGGCTGGGACACTGTGGGGGGGTAGTAAGGGGGCTCATGCAGAGCTCCCCATGCAGTGTGGGGCAATGTGGGGCAGCAGGGATTAACCCTCTGCCCAGCAGCACCTGCTGAGGTGGGGCTTTTTTTTTTTTTCTTCAAAGTGCCAGGAGCTGGGGTGGGCAGGGCAGCCATTGCCAGGCTAGAAGAGTGGGCAGGGGATGGGCCTGGGTGATCTGGACATTTGGTAGGAGCCGAATCTCTGAATTGGATTTGGCCGAATCGATTCAGGGCAGTGATTCGAATCACCGAATTGAATCACTGTACCCCAAATCGGCTGAATCTGAATCCAAAGCTAATACTAGCCACTTCACATAAGCATAATAACTAAGGGTAGAAAGGAAATACAGGCAAAACAACAGCATTTCAGTTGCAGAAGAACAAAGATATCTCTTTTTTTTCTTTCTTGGTCTCTCACCCAGAGACCAATGCTATCTCTGAATATAGTCCTTATTCTTTCTTTCACATATTTGGTCTGGTCTTCAAGCTTCCTTGAGAAGAAATAATGCCATAGAATTGTATAATGTATGGTGAGAAAAGAATATTTTGTCAATTAGAATATTATTTACAAAATAATATACAATTTTTTTAGCCACTCATTTACAAGTGTAAAAAGGGCACAAAAATATAATGAGAAGATCAGTAAAGAAAAACTACAGAAGTACTGAACAAAGAAAATCATAGTTGGAAATTAAACTCAGCAGGGAATTTAAATTCCCTCTTGAACTCCTGAACTCTTTATTATTGGGAAGGAGGTGGAGGATTTAGCACAACCTATTTGAGTACAATAAGAGCAATGTGTGAGGACCCTGCTTAACTGTCATGACATTCCCACACCTATTTCAGTTCTTGGACACATTCCACTTTCATTAAATTGTTTGTATAGGAAACCACCTATTCCTCCCCGATTCAAAACATTTTACTTTCTCAGCTTTTTGTTGAAGAGAGGTTTCAACAATTAACTGTCCTAGGAGTGGGTCTGCTTAAAAGTTTCTAACAAAACTTTGATGGAAAATTAGGTGTTTGACTAAATGATATTTCCCCCTTTCCCCCCCAAAAATTCAACCACGGTAAATATAGTTTTAGTTAAAATAATATTTCAGAGAAAAAAAAATGTATTTTAGAAATAGTCCTATAGTACTCCTGTGATTCATAGCTTATTGTTTTATGTTCCCATTTGCTCTGTGGACAAGGCTCCCAAGCTCATCTTCATTCCTATTTCCTCTATTGCACTGCTTGCCTTCAAGAGGAGAGAACAATAAATCATGTGAAGTGTGGTCAGATGATGGAGCCCAGCTTGTCGAGGAGAATGTAAATCCAAGATATCCAAACTATAATTTCTATGTGGCACTGAGGCAGAATATCAGATAAGGAGCATTTCATTATTCAAATTCCTAAGAAAGTCAAATTCCCAATTTTTCATAGGAAAAATAAGACAACCAACTTTAGTTCGGCAGTGGGCCTATAAATGCCATTACCTTTCAATGATATTTAATACTTTTTTGAAATTTTTGGACTTGGGTGTTTTTGATAAATGGTAATCCTAGTGCCTCAGTTTCCCATCTTCTTCAGCTTTGTTTATTTGGCCTATTTAGATTATAAACTGTTTGAGAACATCTCTTGCTATGTACATCTGTAGCACCTAGTAAAATAAGATGGAAAATTGGATGTCAGGGCCTCATAGTATTCCCTGCCTCCAAAAAAATCTTCTGGGTCACTTGAAAACTAGCATATGACAGAAACATGATAGGAGACTCTCAAAAAGCTGCCCAGTGTAAGGGAAGCAGATATGATGCTACACCGTATCTAACAATTCCAGGTTCATTTTAAAAAAAAATTAAGTAGGTACTGCAACTCCATCTATTGTCTTTTTAAAGAAATCAGCACTTCTCTAAATGATGGTAATTACATTCCCAAATAGAATATTAACCAAGGCCAGAAAAGGAAAATTACAGAGCCCATAATTTGATGATAATGTGTTGTTCTGAGGAGTGTTTTGAAACTGGTAGCCTTCAGTACAATTGTCTGTGATGGCCAAAACTGGGAAATAATTTGTGGGAAGTAGCTCCCTACACTGCCAATCTATTCATACTTTTATGCAGAGATTCATTCTGTAGGATTATTGAAAAAAATGCTGACAAATGAGGTTGAATTCTATTGTATATAAGGATTAAACAATAACTTGCTTATATTTAGAATATGAAGCTGGCACTTGGATGTTAATATAAAGTCAAATGAATCCTGATTGGGTACTGTAAATCTCTAAGGGAAAGAGAACACACAAGAAAAAGGACTAAAATTATGCTGGCAAGGAAAAAATATCACCTGGCTACAGCACACAAAAGAATACATGTTAAAGAGATAAATTAGCCCAAGTCCTTTGCAGAGGCTCTTCATATTTTATATCAAGCGCCTGTCTCCATTTGCCTTGGTGAAATAAAAGGTCAGTCTGTAAGCAGCAACCTGTGAAATTGCCATGAATATATTGGTAGGCAGTAACTCCGCTGGCATTAACAAAAGGAAACAGTGGGACATTGTGCTCACCAGCTACTGATTAGCAAAGAGGTTTATTGATTTTATTTTTCTCAAACACTCTTTATTTAACATCTTTACTGATATATTGATATCTGTTAAACCACTCCTTTCTCCTCATTTTCCACAACATCTTAGTTAGAATGAATTCCTTTTCTTTTGCTCCGAGGTGACCCAAATTAGCTCATTTTGCTGTCCATGTAAAACATAAAGCTACATGTTTAATAAACAAGGGGTAAAAAGAAATGGCCGAACATTTGGCTTAAAGAGCTTATAATAATGTCTGAGTCAAATTCTGTAGCTTTGACAAACATTAGCTCAGATTCTCAGTTGGCCTTGACACTGCTGAAATGATAACCCTAACTGGCCAGATCCAGACATGCAGGCGCATGTGGTTTGTGGTGCAACAAGCCTTTTGCAGTGCCACAAACTGTACATGTTGCACATGAAACCATGCACAGAGCTGCGGGGGCAAAATTTGCTACTTTGATTTCCCAATACCAAAAAAAAAAAAAGTCCTGGAAAAAATGTGGCACAAAGCATGCCAATGTGCAGTGTGCCAAGACAAATGATGAGGTGAGGGAGCAGACAGTCCAGGATTGCCTGCTTCCTCATCTCCATACATTGTGAATCCCCCATACTGAGGCAGCCTGTGCCCCAGCCAGCCACTCTCCAGCTGGCTGGGATACAGTGTCCCTCGAGATGCGGGAGCAGGCAGCCCTGGGCTGGCTGCTCCTCTGTCTCTTCATGCCTCATTGCAGTATCTGTGCTGCAGAGCCCCTGAACTGAGGCATGTGGAGACAAGGGAGCAGAAAGCCCTGGGCTGACTGCTCCCCTGTAGCCACACTATTCCCCAGCCAGCTGTGGAGCAGTGTGCCTCAGCCTAGGGGCTCTGTGTGCCTCAGTGCAGGGGCTCTGTAGAGCAGCTCCCATGCTGAGGCACATGGAGACAGTGGAGCCGGCAGACCTTGACTGCCTGGTCCCCTGTCTTGAGGCACTCTGCACTCAGAGGGTGCCTCAGCATGAGGGCTTTGCAGTGCGTGGAGATGGGAGAGCAGGCAGCCCAGGATCTCCACGGCAGGGAGCAGCGAAGGCAGCCAGCTCCATTGCATGGGGCTTCCCTCAGTGGCATGGGAGTGCAGGAGCTGCACATGCATCCCAGGAGCCCCACACAATAGAGGTGGGACAGCCTGGCTGTGCTCCATGAGCCCCTTTTCTAGCGCTCGCCGGAGCTGCACACCAGTGACTGCAGTGCCTGCACCAGCCACAAACACCATAAGTGCCTCTGCCTGCTGCTGCTGGTGGGGGCTGTGTGCCATGGAGAGGAGTGTGTGGGGGGCTCCCCAAACACCCTCACCATCCCTCACACCTACACCCTGCCCACTGGAGCTCCATGCTTCCTGCTGCCCTTCTGGGAATGGGCTCTGTGCTGCCACCAGTCCAAGCCCCATGCTCCATGCTCCCACCCAGCTACAGCTCCCCCTCCACCTCCCCCTCTCCACCTCTGCCCCTACCTTACCTTGTGCCTGGAATGAGAAGGACTCTGGGGAAGCCCAGCACGTCCCCCAGTGGTGAGTGCAGGAGCTGCATGGGTGCCCCGGGGTGCCCCACATGATAGAGGCAGGTGGGCCTGCCTGCGCTCCTTGGTCCCACGTGCAGCACTGGCCAGAGCATCACACCACCAGTGGCAGTGCCTGTGCCAGCCCCAAGTGCCCCCACCTGCTTCTGCTGCTGGTGGGGGCTGTGTGGCCATGGGGGGGGAGTGTTTGGGGGTCCCTAGACCCTCCCACGCTCCCTCACACCCACACCATGCCCACCCAAGCTCCATTCTCCTGCTGGCCTTCTGGGCATGGGCTGTGCACTGTCACCAGCCATAGCCCCATGCTCCACACTTCCACCCAGCTGCAGCTCCTCTTCCTTGCCCCCGTCCCTGCCACTTCCCTACTTGGTGTCCAGAACAAGCAGGACTCTGGGGAAGCTGAGCAGGTCCCCTGGTAGCTGGAGCATTGGCAGTAGCAGCCCCACTCAGAATCTGCATGCTAGCGGGGCCAGGCCTTTCCCATCCTCATGGGTGGAAGAGCTGGGTGGCGTACAGTTAGGTGGTGAGCACCCATGGGCTGGATGAAATTGCTTGCCAGGTCCAATTCAGCCCGTGGGCCATATTTTGCCCTCCCCTGCTCTAACTCATAAATGCAAAATAAGACAGTCTCCAGATGGTAACAGGCTAATAACTATCTAAATAGTCTTCCATTTTAAGTAACTATAAAATGAAAATTGTGGTTAGCGAAATCTATTGTGGTATGCTGTAACAGAGGTTGCTAAAATATAGTCATCCTGTTAATTGGGGATTGGTCAGACTAACTAGCCTTCTTTGCATCTTTAAAACTAGTTATCATGAACACAATATTTTGGGGGAGTTGTGGAATATCATACATAGATGCTTTCATGAATCAGGTCTCCTGATACAATATATTGTCTCCTTTCTTGTTAATGTTAAGATATATGTTTAGATTCACTATTTACTAGTGTTTAGTATCTATTCATAGCTAATGTTTAGCTGTGTCTAGTTTTGCCTTTCTCGTGTTTGTATGAACCATTATATTTGATGGGTATGTATTTTTATATTTATAAGGGACTTATACTGGCTAGTTCAGTGAGGGCTTATTAGACAATGGAAGGGATAAAGGCTGTTTGCATCTGGGAGAGGAGCAAAGCCTAAATGGCTGAGAGAAGTAATCACCAAGAATTTGCATCAGAGATGGCTATGCACAGTGGTCAATGAAAAGGGTGTTTATTAGGGCTGTGCGAAGCGGGCCCTATTTCATTCATATTTGGACTCAGCCTGAATCGGGGACAGTGATTTGATTTGTTGATTTGGATCACTGTCTTCGATTTGATTCAGCTGAATCCAAATCTGAAGATTCGATGCTGATTCGGAGAATCAGAGATTCGGCCATAGACGCAGCTTTAAATGTTTTTTCTACATACCTCAAGGTACCAGGAATGGCTTGTGAATGCTGTGATGGTGGGGCAGATGGAATGTCCCACAGGAGCATGGATGGCCCACTGTGTGCTTGGCAGCAAACCAGGAAATGGACCGGAAGTATTTCTGCTCCACTTCCGGGTGTGCCAGGTCTCAGTGATCGGCTGCAGGGGGATGCTGGGTGCCCCCCCCCCGACCCAGGAGGCACCAGTCGCTGAGCTGGGGGAGTGGGGTGCCCCCCAGTGCACTCCCCAGTGGACCCAAAATTATATTGGAAGTGCTTCTGGTCCACTTCCAGTTCTGCTGCCAAGCACGCTGGGGAGTCCCTGTGCTTTTGTAGGACACTCCTTGCACCCCAGCATCGTAGCTTTCATGATCTGCCTGTTACTTAGAGGTATGTAGAAAGAACATTTAAAGCTGTGTCTATTTCCAAATCACCAAATCTTTCTGAATCTCTCTGAATTGATTCAAAGTTTCCAATTTGATTCAGAGAAATTAAAGGGTCCTCTAGTCTGATTCGGTTTTGGAGATTTGGTCACCGAATCAGAACGAATCTCTGCTGAATGGAACCAGGGGCCAAAGCTTTGCACAGCCCTAGTGTTTATTGAGCCCATGTCCATCAAGAAACAGACATTGGTTCTTTACATTCTAAGTGGAAGGTCTGTAGCCAGGCTAACACACTTGGAAGCAGTCTAATTGGAGCCTGGTATTTCTCACCATGGGCAGGAAAAATGGAAGTTTATAACCCATTAGAGTAATTAATAGCAAAGGATATGGAATCAGCAGTCTTCATATCTGCTATTTCCTGATTATATTTGGATCAGGAATCATACCTGACCTGTCAATCTGATGCCCACTAGAGGGAGGAAGTTATATGCTTAATATTCTCATACTTCTTGAGAATTCAATAGAGGAATGCAAATGGCCAGATAAGGACAAGAATTGAACAGTTGCCATGGTAGTAGGCCTTCATCTAAAGATTCCCAGGGCCTTTGAATGATTTAGGCCCCTAGCTGGGCGATGCAAGCTAGCAAGTTGCTGACAGAAAACTCCAGCAGGAGTCAGAAGTAGAAGCTGTGTTTTTATGGATAAGATGCAGGAATAAGATCATATATTGTTAATTCTCCAGGTGTTTTCCATATCTTTGTATGTCAACACATGTTATTGGTTCTTGTGATTTCTCTTGTTTCTCTAATAAACCTTTTTGCTAATTCTTATAATTCATTGTCAGTGATAAATATGATTTCAGAGCATTTGATCATACAGGTAGGTTTCTCCTGTGGGTAAGAGGCCCTATAATTTCTAGCACAGCAAGACAAATGGTGTGTGATTCTTAAGCTCGCAAAATCCTTTTTGCTAAGAGTTTGCAAGGCACAGGTTGACAAGAGACAGGTAGGGCTGAAGCTACCTGGGCCAAGGATTTGGCTCCTGGCACATTTCAGTTTTATCTCAGTGGTCAAGTAACAGATAGCAAAGAGGAGTTGGGGCTGGAGAACAGCCCTGAAGGTGTTTGTGCACCATGAAGTGTGTCACATTGGTCTTGGCTTGTGAGCAATCAGTATTTCATATAAGTTCAAATAATTTGATTTCTTGCTTATTTAAAACATTAATCCTCTTTGATTTTTTGGAACTGAAATCTGCATTCTCCTCATATTTGGAGGATCTTGTCTTACGTGAGCTCATCAAACAGAAATGGGGATTTGAGTGTAACACTTATTTTTGGTTTTTTGTTTTTTGTGGGAGCCAGTAGTGACAATAAACTACCAAAACTGCCAATTTTAACCATTTGAAATCAGACAAAAATTTGGGATTCAACACACACTTGTTCAAATGCAGCCTATTGAACAATTGTGTGCCCTGGGAAATAGAGTGATATTTTTAGCATCATTAAATGGCAACATCCAAATATTGGAAATTTACATTCAAGGTCTTTAAATGGTATAAAAGCTGAACCAAGACTATATTTCTGCATGAGTTTTCATCAGCAAATACATAGAATTGCAGTGCCTCTAAAAGAATGGACTTCAATGACTCTTGTTTGTATCAGAAAAGTAATTTTTGGAAGGTAGAAAACTGTCTGTGATCTACTTGTAAAGATGTGATCTACTTGTTTCTGTGATCTACATGTCAAAGTATGCTGACATGGCCAGTGATATGGCAGGACTTGGTCATTTATTAGACAAAGATAGGAAAGTGACATGGACATGAGTTCACTGAAGAAAATAAGTCGTAAAGGAATGCAATGTTTTTATTTTATAATGCATTTGTTTTTTTCAAGGTTATAGTTTATTTTGTTCTTATGTAGAGTCAGCATTGTTACTTTAAAGTGACTGGCATATATGTTCCATAAGGAGAATTGAGGTGCATTTCCACAGCCCTTATCAGTCCCATAAGGCAATATCCTGCTTCTCTTTCATTTAGCATTCTGTTGTGTGGTCAGATCTTCAGCTGGTGTTAATTGGTATAGTTCCATTGAAGAAGACAGCTGATTTATACCAGATAGCAATCTGGAACATGCATTCTGTGATGTGGCATGGACTGTGGGTCACTAGTATATTTTTTAACACCTGTAAATGGTTCTATGTCTCGGCAGACTCTATGAGTACACAAAATGAGCACTGGCCAAAGAGTAGCTGGTTAAATCTAGAACTAGTCAGAATGTTTTCATTGTTATTTCATCAAAATCATACTATTTCATGGAGACATAGCATTTTTGATGAAGCTTTGGTAGGG
>NW_005843062.1:290972-295049 GCF_000455745.1 Alligator sinensis
ACATTCATTTATGTATGTATGTATTTATTTTGGTCCATAGTGTGCTGCTGGCTTCTGATGAGAGACCAAATAAATTCCAGATTTTAATCCAAAGAATGGACCTTTTGATAATTTGTTTTCTATGAAAATTCTTGAAAAGTTTGTCATATTCATACAGAATCAAAATACGTTCTGAAATCTTCAAAGTTCGCAGAAAATTAAATTTTCATCCATCTGTATCCCCATCTTGCTAGAATTGCACATAAAAAATATTGAAGTTATGCTGGTAAAAGGGAGACTCTTGCTCTTGGAATTTGTTTCCTCTCCAATACCTCTTAGTGTTAAAAAAACATTTGCATTCAGATTATAAAGTTGATCCTCATCATTCTGAGGGTCTGTTGGGCTCTTCAGTGCAACTGGATGCCCATATAACAACGGCAACAAATTTAACAGACTTCTGTGTTCAACTATTCTTTCTTGTGCAGCTCAGACCTGACCAAAGCAGTTCATACTTTTGGTACATCCAGGTTAACTTAGAGAAACACATTATTGAGGAAAGAGGCACATGCCCAGAAAAAAGCTCTCCAGCGATCTGTCTGCACTTTTGGGAGGAACAGTATCAAAAATTTTATTAGATTTTATCAAGTGATATGTTACTAAAAGTGATAAAATCCACTAAAAATGTGTGCCTTGATACTCAGAGGTCCTCCAGGGATTGCTAATAGCTAACCTGACAAATTGTCTCTATGCCTATGGTATTTCTTGTTAATAGTCTTCTATTGAGGGCAATTGCATTTTTGTAGCCAGAGGAAACCTAATGAGATGAGGAAAAAAAAGATTTGTGTTTAAATTGTTGTGCCATGTAAATTAGAAAAAAAAATAATACCAAGGGCTTTGAAATATTTTGTGAATCCCATTTTTCTTCACTAGTCATCAGGTTTCTGTGATATCTTCAGCAGTAGCTACTGAAGTTTCTGATGCCTCCAAAAATCGTGATGCTATTCAATGTGTCTGTTAAAATACAATACTTATAGCAGCCAGATGTATTATTCTTTTATGTGATGTATGTCTATGCTACTGATTATATTGAAGAGAGAAGGTGGTGCCAGTGTTTCATGCTATGGTTCCTTCAGAAGAGCTGTGGCTTTACTTTTCATAAACTCTGACTTCTTCAGCTTGAGAGAGCAGCAGGCTGTGTAGACAGATGGGCAAGAATGTAATAAGCAAGTATTTGATGTGTATATATTACAAAATGGGGGAGCAAGGCAGGATTCTGCCTGAAAATGTTTAACTAATCCTAGGCTCCTACACCACTGATTCTCAAACTTTTTAATTTCTAAGCACCACTGAATAGATTGAAGACATGCCAAAAAAAAAAAAAAAATTCAGCTCTTAGCTTTCACTTGAGTTTTGACTGCAGAAAATAATAAAGTAATTCTTCTGTTGCAAAGAACTCAGAAAGACCACAATAAATCAGAATGTTTTTAATGCTATGGATTCCTATTTGAAATCTCTGGGTTTATCTTGTGAATCACGTTTGCATATTTAACAGTGTCAACATTGCATAGCACCCCGCATTAGCCCTAAGGATCTCAAAACAGCTGTGTGTGTTGAAAATCCTGGTTGAAAATCACTGTTCTATGCATACAAACACAGGTATGTGTTCGGTAGAGAAAAAAACACTTTACAACAACAATTTGATGGGACAACTGTAGTGCCCTTTATTGCAATGGACAGAATGCACATTATATTTTCAGCCTCTCTTCCCATCCCGTTCTTAGAGAGAGAAACGAAACAGAGGACCATCATGCTCTTCCTATGAATGAGTATAGGGCCTTTAATGATGACATTGCTGCCTAATTAGTAGATGGGCTGTTGGGTTTCCTAGACAACCCCAACCATAATAGTAGTGGCTGAAATATGGCAATTAAAATGGAAATCTCTGTGGTCTGTGAAAGATTCAAAGAGCCCACCAGTGTGCTGGGAAAAATGAATTGACATTATCTGCTATGGGACCCCAGAGAGTGTCCCATTCACATACTGTATTTTGCGTTATGGTGTTCCAGCATCAATTTTAACTATGATCCTGGGGAATAAGTTGGCATGTTCATTAGATGACTAAATCCTGAAAATGCACACAGGACCATCCCTAGCTGCGTTATGCTGACAGCCTTTGAAAAGCTATATCTGTATTCAGTGGTAGCAACTCTTAGGTCTGGCTCTTCAGGCTTTCCTTCAGCTTCAGTTGTTGAATGTTTAGTCATGAACTTACAGACCTGTGTTATTTCCAAATTAGTCATGATCTGACCTGATCAGACTAAATTTGGAGCAGTAGGTTTTGAAACCACGGCACAAACCCATGTTTTTGAAGTGCACAAATCTCAGGACAGTCAGGGCTTTTGGATGTAAACCAAGTCACTCTTTGAAATCCCACATACCACCCAGCTCTCTGTTGACAGCTGACACCCACCTGACTACTCGTACTCTTACAAGCTTTTAACTTTTATGAATGATAATACTTAATTTTCCCTTTGTTCTCTGAAAGCCCACTGCAGTTACTGATTGTTGGCAGCAGATGGAGGATTTACTTACTCTTGTATTTCTTCTAGAAAGTCATAAGGCAGGTGCTGCATGGTTAGTTATTAATGACACAAACAATAATTAAAGGGGAAAAATGGAAAATGCTGCAATTATTTTAACTTCATGCAAAGTACCCCCTTATACAAATAATAATATTTTTTAAAATAGAGTGGCCATGAGGGAAGGTAATTCACTTATTTTCATATGCGTAGTTTTCACAGGTTGGTGTACACACCGTCTCTTTGGTACTAATAAATTGTCCTGGTTCGTTTCCAAATACTGGTCACCAGAAGGTGATATTTTTCCATGATGTTTTATCATACCTAATGGTTTATGACCATCTACTCCCTCAGAAAAAAACCAAGGTCATAAAATAAAGAGGAGAACTAGCTATGCCATTCAGCCACTTCACAGCCAATACTGTAAATCATCTCTCTGTCGAGATGCCTTGCAGGACAGTTGCTCAAGAACTCTGCAAGTTGAGTTGAGCCTGCTTTCAAAGTAGAATGTAGAGAGTCTGAGGGCAGATGGACCTGTGAATAGGAACAATGATGCTGGTGTGGGATGGGAATGGTGCAAGGGTGAAGAAGCAGCTAGGATGGAGATAAAAACAACACATAATGCGTACAAAAAGGATATACTGGAATTGGGATGTGTATAACACCAGCACTGATATTGTGGGGAAAGCTGCTGTGAATGGGCATTTGAAAATAGTAAAATGGGTCCTGAGACAAAAGCTCTGAAGATCAAGTAATGGAGCAGATGCTGCTGGAACTAGGAAAGACAGGCTCTTAATCGGTGATTTTTCAACCATGGTACCATGGCACCCTGGGGTGTTGTGAAATCCTTTTAAGGGTGCTGCAGGGTGCCATGCTATATCACCACTGTTAGGGGTGTAAACACCTATGTGTGATTCACAGGGTAAACCTAGAGACTTCAAATAGGAATCCATGGTGTGCAAAACATTCTGGAACCTGTTCTGGCCTTTCTGGGTGGTTTGCAGCTGCATTATTTATTATTATTACTTATTATTTTTCTGTATTTAAAAAAAAGTTAGAGCTAAGAGCTGACATTTTCTCAGGGGTGCCCTGAGTTGGAAAAGGTTGAGAACCAGTGCCATACACTGTAAAGGGTGCCAATAGAGAGATAAGGGAAGACAAGGTGTAGCTAGGGGAGTTATACATTCTTTGTACAGCTAAGTACCTAGCACATTTGTAGACACAATATAAAATAAATGCTTAATAGAGCTTGAGAGGGGTTGGGAAAGAATCATTTTGGCATACTTATAACTCAGCATAGAGTTGAAAGCTTCCTATCTTCCAATAACCCTATAGCAAACACAGCAAAAATGGTAAGAGTTCAATGAGCCTGGCTGCCATGAGACACATAATATGACATGAGTTATATTATGGAAAATATCATTGAGAAAGTAGTGAACTCTTACATCAGTGATCACATAGCTTTCTTCCAGACAATGTAGTTATTCAAGGAGAGTTGTACTCAAATATTCTCTTTCCC
>NW_005843062.1:295100-307184 GCF_000455745.1 Alligator sinensis
CTTTCCCTTCTCTCATGTTTTTAAGCAGGAATCTTAAAATCAGACTGGAAAAGGTCAAGAGTTTAGAAGGTCAGGGATCTGGAACCTCCTCAGATCAGTTTTGGCTACTTTGTATTCCAAGCAGGAAGTTGAAGCAGGCTGAGTTTCAGGTCAGGTAAGATGATCTATTTTTTGTTTTAGAGCTATGTTTAAACCTTAGAATGACAGTGGGGGGCAGGAACCCAAACACATCACTATTATATCACTATCTTAAATGGAAATCTTGTTCCTGATAGGAAAATAGGGGTTGGTCTGGGGGAGCACACTTTATAACATTTCCTTTGTACTTGAGACAACTGGATGGTGCAGTACATCAAAACTTAGAATATGGGTATGTGCATGAATCTGTGGATGATACAAGAGTTGTTCTCAGTTGCATCACTCTTCCCCTTTCATGAGTAGGGAATTCAATTAAAAATTAACCAAATAATATCTCAGAATATACTTTCAAAATAATATAACAACACACTCTCTTGAATAAATCTTTTGCTCTGCTGGTGGTGTTTAAAATGCACTTCTTTTTTTAAAATGTTCTTGCTCAATTTTTTTCCCTAGAATTCCATGCTTATATGTTCAGTTCACAGCTAAAAGTAAAACGTCTAAGTATGGTATTTTTATTTTATACTTCTTGCATAGCTTTGTATAATTTCAGCCTTTGCCAATGTTATGTATCAATCTGTATTTTAAATTTGAATTAAAGGCTAAAGTAATCTGCCAGGTAACCAATTATATGATATTTGCTGTGTGGGAAAGAAAATAAGCTATCTTTTGAATCACTATCTATAACAAAAAGTACAGTGCTGTTTCTTTATACAAAAATGCCTGTAGTATTGAACTCTACTTTAGTAAAATGTTCCTCATTGGCTACTTTATTTGCTTTATCTGCTACACTTGGGAAATATGATAAAAAGGTTAGTATAAGAAAGGTGGGATGCTCAAGAATAAAAAAACAATAACAACAACAAAAAGCCTGTTTCCATTCTTCTCTGTACTTTTTTTTCTTTCTTTAATATAATGTATGGATGTGCAATATTCTTTGCAATACATTTCTTCCTTCCAGCTTCTTATTTCTTAGTCTAATAGCTAGCTATTTAAAGTGAAAATTGCTGTAGGAAGGTACAACTTGTAGGGGGAAAAGAAACTATATTGAACTGTGGCTCAAACTCCTCACGTTTGAGGAAAAAGTTTATCATTTAAATAAAGAATGAGAGAGACTCTAGCAGGGCACTGTGGTGTGCCTACCATTTTAAGGGGAAAAGCTGCCTGAGAAGCAGCTTCCAGGTGGTGTGGGGGGCTGATTGTAGGCTTACCTGACCAGAAGAAGGCCAGGCAGGGGCTAGATAAGCCCAGTGCCTGAGCTAGCCTGAGAAGGGGAGTTCTCTGCAGCAGGGCAGGAGGACTCCTGAAGGCCCCAAGAAAATAGAGGAAGCAGAAAGGACCCTGAAAGACCCAAGAAAATAGGGGAAGCAGAAAGACTGGAAGCCTGGGAACTAAAGAATATTACCTAGGGCTGAGAAGAAAGGGTTTTTGTAGCCAAGGGGCTGTTTTTTTATGTTGAGTTTGAATTACAAGCCTTCAGTTCCTACACACATGCAGGAGACTGCTCCAACATGCTGGAAATTGCCAGGGCAATCCAGTGCTGGAGCATGGAAATTGAAGCACTCCGGCAGCCTCGAACGTCATGTGTATCAGTGTCACCGCACATCACCGCCATTTTGTCAGTGTGGAGGGGTGCTTTGAAATAAAACATGAGCCTTCGTTCAGAGTGCCCCTGCACCATTTTTTCAGCATGGGGACACATGGAGATGCTGATGCACGTGACATGTGGGTGCTTTTAATTAGTACAGCTTCCTAATTTAAGCACCCGGTGCTGCGTCCAGAAGGACATGTAAAAATGTCTCTTAAGCTTTGCTGGTGGCAGGCTCAAGGGCTATAGAGATTTCCCCTAGCTTAAAGAAGGGGCTGAGTGAGGATAAAGGGCAAGGGGATAGTTCCTATCAGGGTAGAGAAGGGAACTGAGCAGAGCACAGAGGGTTTTCTAGCCCAGCAGACTGTTGGAACAAGAGAGCAGAGCCCACCAGCCCAGAGAAGAGGTTGAGTGGAACACAAAAGGATTTCCCAAACTAGAGTGACGTCAGGAGGGACTAGGGGTCTGAGAACCCAGAGATAGATGGCAGAGAAGGATCCAGAGAGTCTGAGAGTCTCTAGAGGGCTCAGGGAAACAAACAGTAAAGTGATAACACCTGTGAGGATTGGATTGTGATAGAGGGTAGGAATGGAGCCACACATTTGCCACACATTTGCCCTTTAGGTTATAGGTGCCCTTCAGGGGCTATTTCAGTAGTTGAGGCTAGTGGGGTCCAGGAGGGTCCTGTTGAGGAGTTGTTTGGACTCAGTCTCTCTCTAAGGCCCATGGGAAGCCTCCCTTATTTAACTTCAATAACAATAAAGCCTGGCAGGTGAGCAGTTAAGGGAAGGTCACATTAGAGATGGAGCTAGGCAGGAGTCATACAGATACCAGGGGGTATCGTGGCCACCCATATGGCTCGAACCTGCTAAAGAGAAACACTTGCATTTTATCACCAAGTTACTAACTGACTCCCTATTCCTTTTTTGAGATCCATCACATTATCTTAAGATCTCAATTTATGCTGCAGAGGATCTGTTCTTCAAATTTTGAGAATAGATGGTGTTGTGCCTAATGCAAGGGTTCAATTAATGCAAATCTCCTGATATTTAGATCTAGTTGGAGAGGGCATCCTAAAGAGATCACAATCCACCATGCCTTTTATAGGGGTGGGCTACCTGTGTCTCGTAGAGGAAGGACATGTCCAGGCAGAAACAGTCCTGCCCTGGTGCATACGTACAGATCCAGGTGTCCTCATTGTCTGGTAGGACATAGTGGTGGGGATGCTGGTTACTGTAAGTTCTTTGTCTTCCAAATGTTGGGTTTCTGTAGGTCCTTTATCTTTCAAATACTGAGTCTTCTCTCTGTTCCTGGGTGAGGTCTGTGGTTCCTGAGTGAGTCGATGCAAGGCAATGGTCGGGTCGTTAAGTTGATGGTCAAGTCATTGAATTGATCGTTCAGTAGAGGCCTGCTACCATTGTACCTTAAGCACCCCCATTCATTCCCATTCATTCAGGAACCAATTTACATGAGGCTGGTTAAACACGAGTCACAGTTACAACATTGGCTGCACCCAGGCAGAGGACACAAAATGGAGGCTTGACATACAAAATGGAAACTTGACATTACTTTACAGACATAGGACTCAATCATATACATTCAGTATAAAACAGTAAAAATCAATACAAACATAATAGAACACTACTTACAATTTAAAAGGGGCTTGTTACTCTAAGGGAGTATAAAAACTTAGCGTAGCTTACCTAATACTACTTGTAATTACTTAGGGATAGAGAGGGCAGATAGAAAGTCAGAAATGGTTGGGGAAGGGGAGGGAGTGTATTTTTAAATAAGAAAAGAAAAGAAAAACTGAGGGGGTTGCTACAATGATACCCAGTGCAAACCTCAGGGCCATTTGCAGAGCCCTGGCTTGCCATGTGCATCACTCTTATAAAAGTTTTTTTTTTTTTTTCCCCCCAACAGACAGATGTGTTAAATGTGTGTGTAAAGGAGAGAGTGTGGGAATGTGTGTGTCTGCAATAGTGATGTGTTAGAAGTGTGTAGGAGAGAGAAGAATAGTGTTTGCTTGGGGGTAGAAGAGAAGGAAAAGGTGTGGAGTTTGTCCATGGAAGTGATTCTGTGGACAACTGGTGCAGTGGTGTGCCTTGTGATTGTCTGGTGCTGTTGCTTAGCCCGTGTTGGGTTCTGCAGGACCCGCCAGCAATAGAGAGCACCTCAGTGGAAGCTGTCAAACTGGACAATCTAGCAGAAGTCCACACCAGTATTTAACTCCAGTATACCTCCATCCTCTACCTCTGGTGATCTGCAGCTCAGGGTTGTTTGAGTCAGCTCCCCAGACTTCTTTCCCTGGGTGTTCCTTGCACAGAAGTAGCGGCTTACAACACTCCTGTGTAACTATTACCCCTCTCCTCAGGACATGAAGGGATAGGGAGCCTGGTTTCTTTACTGCCAGGTGAAATTTACCTAGGTCACTCCTTCCACACATACATTTGCATATTCATTAGGATTGTTAAGGTTGTTATTAGGAAGTACATAAGGCTGTTAGGATTCAGTAGGTTAAGGTCTGTTTGCTTGTGTTACCTTTTTTCTCTCCTGTCATTGCTGTTGAAACTTACTGTTTATTTATTTCAGTTCATTTTCCCTTGTTTGTAAGTTGTATTAAGTAGCCCTAGCATAAGTCAAGTCACTGGGCTAGTAAGGCAGTGATAGATATGTCTAGCTAGTTCACCAAACATGGGAGGGGACAAAAACTACCCCCACTGGACCAGACAATTAGGTCAACCATTGATTGATCCATTTTAATCAGATACTAATTAAGTCTGGCTCCAACAGTGTAGATGCTGATGACAGGCATAAATTGCACCTGGTCAGTTCAGCCAGCAGGGAGCCAGACTCCTGCCTGCTGCCTAGCCACATGGCTCTGCACTTTGAGCCACCTCACCACCCCAGCCAACCCCTCCACCACCCAACACCACTACCTGATCCCCTTTAGCCCCTGACTCTGGCAGAAACTGCTCTACCCTGGTTCAAATTGCTGCTGTCCCAGGCGCACACGTAATTGCTGTGCCTGGGACTAGTTTACCGTAGCTCAAAGTGCTCCAGAGTGTATTGCTTCAAATTAGTTACACATCTAGATGAACCCACTGAGGCTAATTTCATACATTAGCTGAAGAGTTGCAAGAGAATCGGGGGTATTATCCCCAGTGCTTTAAAGGTTCAACCAAAACCTAGCAACAGTCTTGTTTTGGTGTTTGGGAAGGCAGTTGTAAAGGAGGTTGGAAACTGCCATACCATGAACCTATTGCCACTTTCAATTAGAGATCAGGGCGCACCCTTCCCATGAAGTCATGGGAGCTTTTGCAATCATTTGTCTCTGAAAGTTAGTGGACATAGTACATCAAGAAAGCTTTGAGGGTAAAATGTGTGGTCATTTAGACTCCAATTTTTTTGAGTTAAGGGTTTTATTCTGTGTTTTGTACAGTACCTAGCATGGTGGGATCCATAACTAGTGTCCTACATTCTTACTACTCTGAAGTGTTGAGAATTATACTAAAGTAGTGTTTCATCATCCATTACCTAAATATTTATGCACAAAACAAGTGGGGTGTTCATGTGGATATTTATAAATAGCAAACAAAAACGTACTATAAGCAAACATACTTTCCAGAATACTTTCTGTTGTACTCATTCACCCCTATGTTGGATAAGCCTGAAAACCTCAGGACTGAATGGCACTTTTAATGAGTTTGGAGGGACAGGATTGCTTTGTATATTGTACCTTTCTAATGGTGCAAATTTGAAAGGTGTCCAAAAGAACAGTATTCAAGTGAGAGCTGGGACCTTAAATCTGCTTTAATGTTGTGAATGGAGGGAAGAGGAGGCTAAACAACCACAATTAGAATATACAAACACAACCTTGTCCCAATCATCCTTTCCTCTTTCTAAAATAGACACATCTTTTTGAGAGAGTCCAATGGAAGTTGTTCTAAGATGAATATCGTATATTGCTACCATTTCTCTGGAAATAGTCCATCTTCCTCTAGCTCTGTTAAAACTTTTTGCTGTTTCTTCTCTTCAGAGTAAATTGGGGATGAAAAAAATTTTGTAGAGATTTTTTTCTAAAGTGGTAATTTGGTTGTCTGACAAACAGAACACTGTTGAAAGTGACACTGCCGTAGCCAGCACCTGAGCTCAATAGAAGGATACAGACAGGTTTCTGTATCCAGAAACTCATTCCCTGCCAGCAAGTGCTATTAAACTGTAGAACATGGAAGATAACAACATTAGAGCCAATTTGAAAATAATAACAGTATTACCTCAAGTTGCTTTAACATGCTCAAACTTCGTGTTTTTAGCTCCTTTTAGTCTATGACTGTACCATACAGATTTGACAAGGAAACAAAGATTTATCTTGCCTCCTTTTTAGAAACATGATTTAAAAATAATATACACAAATTCTCTTTCCATAGCTGCAAAATCTCAGATACATTTACTGTATTCCTGTTTCTTCCCTGTGACATACTGTTGTTATATGCAGGAAGCCACTACAGAACATAGCCCCATTATTTGTGGTCCCCCTCTGCATGACCCCTGAATCCTGCCACTGTGCAGTAGAACATCTTTTCTCTTGATGTTCGTAACAATTTGGGCCTCCAACCCTCCCTGTGCTTCTGCCCCGCCCCCTCCCCTCACCCTCCCTAGCAATAAGTAGTGTGTTTTTTACATGACTGTTAGGCAGAATTCTATTTTGGTGCTCTTTCTTTGATGAGCATTTAAGGAATCACAGGCAATATATTTAGACCCTAGTTAGGCTTATTTAAAGGTCCAGCCATACATTCAGAGGATGTAAACTGCCAAAAAAAGTGGCGTAACCAATCTAAGCTAGTTCACCATGGTGTTTGTAGCACAATCCTGGGGCTGGGAAGACCCAGCCACTCACCCCAGACTCAGAGTTCTGCTATTCCCATCTACTCCTGATCCTGACTAGCTATTCTTAGCCCCTCTGACCCCTTCATGGACTTGCTAATGCCCTGCCCCTGATCCTAACAAACCCCCCCACTCAGACCTGATACTCCAATCCCACCCACCACTCTCCCAATCCCAAGTTATTTTCATTGGGTTCCTCATGTGGTTCTCAGGTGCAGCAAGCAACTGTATACACTGCCCCTGGGAACCATCTAAACATAGAACAGATATGGTGAACAATTGTACTCACCCTTAGTTTTATAGCTAAAGGTGCTATTAGGGGTTTTGTCTGATGTCAGCACATTTTTTATCAATGCTTAGTGATAAAATGTAGGCTATTTTGTGTTTGTTAAAAAAAATCTTTACAAAAATATTTTGGTGGGACAAATGTAGTTGTTTGTTATGCAGAGGATATCTAGCTTCATATCTCCATGCCATCTAAACTGTTTGGCATGTTGAAAAATATCACCAGTTCCCTTCAGATACTAAGGGATAGGTGAGATCTTTCTGGCATAACCTAAATTAAAATGTAATTCGTTGTTTATAATTTGGGGAAAATAAGCAGAATACGTCATGAGACCAAACCGCTCATGACCATCCATCCTGGAGGTCATCAATCAAGAACGGAGCACTGGCCTTCAAACAGCAATGCATGGCAGAAGCAACAAAGAAACACATGGCCAGGAAAACTAAAACCTCTTGTACCCAGTCCTCATCACTTTCTTGCCCCTGTTGCAGCAGATTGTTCAAGGCAAAGATAGAGCTTATAATTCACCTATGTACCCATGCGACCTAGCCTCCACACCCCTCCTTTCTCTTTCCTCTCTCTCTTTTCTCCTTTTTACTTTTTATTTTCTTATCTTTTTTTCTACCTGATGCATAGGGGGTGTGTGGGGGTGCACATGCACCCTCTGAGAGTGCTGGTGCACCCCCTGACTGTCTGCATTTACCATTTAGACAATGGGTGGGGGAACAGATGGGAGTGCCCGTGCAAGAACCAGCCAATCTCTGCAATTACTGCAGCTGCTTCCAGGAGTGGCTGTGGCTGCTTCTGGAAACAGCTGCAGTGATTTGGCCACAGTGATCAGCAGTCACAGGATCACCTGTGGGGGGACCCCCCCACCCCACCCCCTGATCAGCAGGACTGGTTGCAGAGGGGACGTGTGCCCCACCTGACTAAGGTGGCACCAGTTGCCCATGTACTTCCCTGTTTCTTTTCCATTTTTTTCTCTCTTCTCTCCCCCTCCCCCTATACCCCCGCCCTATTGTAATCTTTTGTTGAGATTTGTAGTGCTATCATACAATTTGTGTGGAATACACCTGGAGCTTTTGAAACTTAATATGAAGGTGTATTTTCCACAGATATGTTCCATGATTTGTGCTACCCATCAAATTATTACTGGGGGAATTTGTGTTAATTGTATTAAAACAACAACACTGAGCATTGGAGTACTTCCACTGATTTAACTGTGAGCAGAGTTAGTCTAATAATGCATTATATTAAAATTCTCCTGGGTCCGTGTCTGAGAAAGTGATTCTGTTTCCATAGGCCATTCCATTGTAGCTGAGATTAAGTATGGATTTCCCTGAATCTGCAACTGCTGAAGTAATGGGGTTATTTTTTAGTAAAGTAAAGCTGGAAGTCATTTCTCCCTCTTATTTGACATTCGGAACACATTGCGTGTTTATTCTGTCAAGAATTTCAAGAAAGGAGTGGGTTGCTGAAGGTGTACGTGCACAAAAGAAAAGTTTAAAGAAATCCTGACAGAAACAAGGAAAAATTAGAAATCACAGGATACCAAAGATTTATTTTGTATGATTTATGCTTATAAATGTACATATAATTAAGGCACAAAGATGGAGGAGCCTTTAAAAATCCAAATAATAAATTTAAATAGTGTTCCAGAATTTGTCACTCTGCACTGAAGAACTGTATTATTACTTATATGGTCTGCAATTTTTCTTACCACTCTTCACCAGGAACTGTGTGGTAGAGGACCTTTGGGGTGCACACCATGTGGCAGGGGCTGCAGGAGGCTGGAGCAAAGCCAGAAGAGCAGGCAGCCAAGCAACCCCTGAATGTCATTCTAAGGGAGAGGTGTGTGATGGAGCACCTTTGGGGGTGCTCACCACTTGAGGGCTCTTACAGGCTCTGAGGGGATCCTGCTTTGGAGGAGCAGCAGGGAAAACTTCCCTTAGGAACTATTTTAAGGGGGAAGGTGTGTGGCAGGGCACTGTTGGTGCCTGCCACTTTAAGACTGGAGCCAAGCAGTCAGCAGGTGCCTGACTGTGGCAGCCATTTTAGATTTCTGGCTGCCCATATAAACAGGGTAGTTCCCTGCTGGCAGGGCAGGCAGTAACATCACCTGGCTGCAAGGCTGCATGCAATGTCCACGAGGTAAGGGCAGGAGCTGTAGCAGATGGATAGGAGGCTTTTGGACCTGGGCATGACATAAAACTGTACCCTGCTGGGAGTGGGTGGCTTGGTGGGGCCCTCAGTGGTGTGGGAGCCCCCAGGAAATGCCAGGCTAGTTATCACCCCTGTGAAAGGTGGGTAGGAGTGCCTTAACCCTAGCCCTCAGCTTTGGGTGGGTTTATGTAACATCGGAGGTAGTTGGGGGCTAGGCACGGCTATGGCCATCTGAGCCCTGCGGGGTGCAAGGCCCCAAGGAGTGAGAGTCAGGGCAGGCATGGCTGTGGCCACCTGAGCCTTGTGGGGTGGAGGACCCCAAGGAAAGGTAATTGGGGCCAGGTATGGCTATGGCCACCTGAGCCCACTGGGGAGGGAAGCCCTGTGGCCCCAGTGAGGGAGGCAGAGATGAGTAGCCCCAGTGAGGGGGTAGAAATGACCCCAGTGAGGGGACAGCCCCAGTGACGGGGGTGGTGTAGTGCCCCAATGAGGGGGCAGAGATGAGGAGCCCCAGTGTGGGGGGGCAGGGAACCAGAGCCCAGTAAGCTTATATGTATAGAGTTGCCCCTGGAAGGGGCCAAGGCAAGCTTAGACCTGGTCGAGTAATTGACTGGCCACTACCCCGGTGAGGGTCATGGGAGAGGCCCAAAAGATGGTATATCTGCCACCCAAGGTACGAACTATGTAAAGCCTGTGGCCTAAGGGACCCGTTCCAAGAGGGAGCAAGGCAGTATGAGTTATCGATGCATGAAAGAGACCCTGTGAGAGAGGGTGGAGTGTGTGAGGCCCTAGTGAGAGAAGGATGGTATGAATGTGTGTGTGACTGAGGCCTGACAATGAGGCCTAAGCTTGGCTGTAGGCCGGGAGCACTTTGTCATCTGGATGCCAACTGTGAGGCTTGGGCTGTGGTGTAGGGGAGGAGTAGAGCTGCAGATAGTGCACCCTGGGTTCGGGGCAAGAGTGGGGAGCCTCCCATTTTAATATCACAATTAATTAACAACAGGGTGTAGCAGGAGAGACAGGAGGGTGGCGTGCCCAAAGGCAAGTGGGGAAGCTAGCACTGTGGTTAGCTGGAGAGCCCCACTTTTCCTAAGTTCCTTTTCCAGTTTGTGGCAGAGAAAAGAAATAATATAATATTTTTAAAAATGGGTCACAAGAGGAAAAGAGACTTTTGGTATACAAGGCTGACCTCCTACAAAAAAAATTCTAGTTTTTTTTGATCAGGCCAAAATAAAGACAAATACTTTAAGAGGTTCACATTAGTCAAAGACAGACACAGAGATTAAGAAGTACAGGTCATGCTTAATAAAGTTGATTAGCTTTTTTGAGAAAATGGCACTGTAACTTGGCAAGAGTGTAACAGGATACAAGGGTTTTAGATTGTAGCCATGTTGGTCTAAGGATATAGGCAGACAAGGTTCCTTGGGTGAATCTGATATCTTTTATTAGACCAACCCAAATGGTTGGAGAATAGTTATTAAGCAAGCTTTCAGGTTCAAAAACCCTTCGTCAGGCTAAGGAAGCTGCAGCAGTTGGTGCGTGCTCTTCCTGGATGGAATGAAAAGTAAACAAGCCAGGGGCTGGGCTGGGGAGTCAGTTGCCAGGCAGATTGTAATGTATCAAAAATCCAATATCTATGTTTAGTCCCTGATCTCTAGTATCCAGCAGGTTGATGAAATGGAGCTCATTGACTCGTCTCTGGGACGTGTTGTGTAAATTTCCCTTGAGGATCAGGACTGAGAGATTGGAGAGAGAGTGGCCCTCCTGTGAGAAATGTGCCCCCACCGGTAATTGGGTGTTTCTGTCTTTGATGGATGGATGTTCTAAAGAAAGGATTCAGTAGGGAAGCATATTAGGGCTGTGTGAAACAGCAGCATTCTGTTTCGACCAGTATTTCAATGTTTTGATGGAACAGCATTTTGTTTCGAATTTTGTTTTGATTCAAAACAGCTGTTCTGTTTTGATCCATTGAAACAGTGAAACTGTTTTGACATTTTGTCCATAGGATATAATGGGGAAAGACAAAACAGCCTATAACTTTGTCATTTCTGGCTTGAAATTGATGAAGCATGTAGGCCCCTTCTGAGAGCATGAAGTTTGCCAAGTTTCAAGGAGATAGGTGCAGGGAGTTCAGGGAAACTGCACCCCAAAGTTTTGAAAGCAAAACTTGTGTCACATATGTGTGTCAAGCCACAGTGGGGTCAAAACTGCAGGCATGTTATCACCTGCTCAAAACAAGACATTATCTCAGGGATACAAACATTGTGGTGCTAGACATGTTCTATTTGTTTTTATTAGAAGGTAATTTATTGGGGGTACTTGTGAGCAGAGTAGACACTGGGAAAGCAGGTCAGATCTTCATATAGCTTATGCTTTCCTCCCTTTGGTAGCTGTACTAGCCCTCATAAGCATTTGTCAGACTAGGTTATTGTGCGGGCCGGCTCCCGGTCCCGTCCTCGCCGGGCCCAAGCTGGGCCCGTCTGTGTGCACACGGGCTGTGGCCGGCAGCCCGGGCATGCGGGGCCAGAGAAAAGTCGTGGGGTGGAGAAATACGCTCGAGCTAGAATCAGTCATGGAGGCCTAATGGTTGATTGAAAAGATTATTTACTTACACCCCAGGTGGTCGTGGTGTAGGCTGGTCAGCTTTCCAGGCTCAGCTCTGCTTGAGTTCTTGGTGGAGGACTCTAATAAACTCGGTTCCTTGACCCCGAAGTGAATCAGGCTCCGCGGGATTCAAGAATTCGTTCCCACAGAGCAGCTGTATCTCCGTGAGTGTTACTCGGTTCCCAGGATCCTCGGAGTGGTTTAGACTCCGTGGTTTCGATAACTGGGTTCTAGGGTAGGGATTCGTCTGGGCTGCGATCGGTGACAGGGAGAGGCTAGAGGCCGTCGGTAAGTGATGCCCCGGAGTTTGCTAGGCTCCGGGGGTTCAGCAAATGGAGCCTCTATCGCCTTCTTAAGAAAGACGCGCTGGGTTCGAAAGGACCCACAGCGCTTAGAGATCCGTCTCTCCGTCTCTCTC